>NC_086444.1:862765977-863065977 GCF_028390025.1 Pseudophryne corroboree | reverse complement strand
GGTGTTGTCCCACGGAGGCAAAGTGGTTCGCCACCCTAGGATTCGGTTCCGAGACAGTCACCTTTTTCGGCCTGATGGTGTGCATCTGTCCAATGAGGGGATGATGCTTTTCCTGGAGGATCTGTGTCTAGTGTTGCAGGAGTTAGGGTGAGGTTATGGTGGCGGTGCGAAGACTCTGGGGAGGAGTCTTTCACTGTTGGCGGAAAAGAACAGCAGGTTGTAGTTTGTATTGTTGGCTGTAGTGATTTACAGTTTGGTGTGGTTTAGGTGCACTCACCTCCATCGACTTTTAGGGCCGCTCGACCATCCGTCCGGGGGCAGCGGCAGGCACCCATCAGGGTGGGTAGTCACTGTGGGGGTTGAGTTGGGCACCTATTACCGATTTTATAGTTTGTATTTAAATTAGGATAGTTTGAATTTTAACGTTTTTTAAGATTAGCGTCAGTTCAATAGAGCCGTTCTTTTTGCTGCCACCATATGCCGGCTGAATCGGCATGTTAACAAAAAAATTTCATTTACAGGTTTGCTATGGTTAGGGTACAATAAATAGCTAGCAATTTTTCTGCCAAATTCAAGTCTCTGTGTCATTATTTCTTGGTATTAGAGGTAATGAATGCTTTACTTTGAATTAAGGGGTCCACCGAATATCATTAGGATGTTTAGGAGAGAGAATTGACTGAATAGGAAAGGAAAGAGTTAAACATCCTGTGAGGGGTGGACCTAGCTGTGAGGAAAGTACAGCCTTTGGAAAAAAGGGGTGTTAGGTTCCTGGTGCTCAGAACAAGGGAGATGTTCATGAAGTGAGTCCAGAGCACCAGGACGGAACGCTGGGAAAGGGGAATGGAAAGGGAATAGCCCCTGGCGCCATAACTCTGTTGTCTCACCCGTGCTATCGGAAATCCCTTGCGAGACTATGGTTTCTTGAGCCCTTGGCAGCCACGTTTGAAGGGCGGATTATGTCTGCCCAACTCCAGTGCCCCCCGGTATTAATGAGAGACAAAGGGAAATCCGAGGCAGAATGATAACAAGAGGACCTCTAACTAAGCAAACAGGCCAGGGGCTACAAGCTAACTAAAAACCTAAAGTATGTGCGGAGAAACCGCCAAAGGAAAAGAACAACAAAGGAAATGCTGATCACACGCCGACACAATACCTTTGTGTACCGGCGGTGACAGCATAAGCAGAACCCTCTGCAAAACACCAGGGACAGAAACAATAATGGAATACAGCGGCCTAGGCCAACGGACGCGGGAGAGCCGCTACTCACGGAACCGGTACGAATACTGGCAAACGGACAGGAACTTCTAATGCTGCCGACACCGACTCTGAGAACTGGAGGACAGGCAGAATCCCAAACGACAGACCGGTGGACACCAGGAAGCCAGAAGACTTGACCAGGGACAGGCAAAGCCACTGGACCTCAGGGCAGGAACGCCTCACAGCAGGACACGGGATCAGACACAGGAATCGACACAGGGACTGACACAGGAATCAACACAGGGACTGACAGGAACCAGCTCACACTTCAAGCAGACTGCAAACCAAGGAATATCACCAGCATCTGTGAATTGCAGTCAGCCAGCATATAACAGAGAGGCCTAATTAATAATCCCATGCAGCTGCCCTGTTGCATGATTCCAAACTGACAAGATGCAATTAGCAGCCAGGTGAGGCTGAACACATGGGAACAAGCTGCAATTACACAGACTCACCAGCGGCAGCAGACAAGAGTATTCTAAAACAGAGCAACAGGAAATCCTAGCATGCAAGACAACTTTATAAACATAAAATAGGAATGAACCACTACCTGTGGTTCATAACAGTATCCCCTCCTTAAGGGTGAGCTCCGAGCACCCCATGACACCCACGGGGAACATAAACAGAAGTATAGCATGAAATACAGAACAAAACTGCAAAACAGGAATGAGCCACAGCCGTGGCTCATAACATTACCCCCCCCCCCCTTTGAGGAGGGGTCAAAATACCCCAAAATTCAGACTATCCAGAACAAGGGATACAAAAAAAAAACCTGACACACTGGTCTAACAGACAAGAAAACAAAAAACAAGCTGTAGCAACAACTTGTAACAGTGCCCTCCCCTTGATGGTGGCCACTGGACACAAGACAAGGGGAAAAAAAAATCTCTCTTTTTTTTTTTTATCAAGGCAAGAGTCAAAAATTATTTCTTTTTCTTCTTCTTCTTTTTACAAAGCTCTTTAGGTCTGACCAAGGTAATTCCCCAAACATTGTCTGAACTGATGGTACCACCCAGCAAGGCTGCGTTCAAATCAGAGACAGGTCTCTTACCCTTGGGAGCTGAACTTTCTGGTAAAGTACTATTATTAGAAGAAGTCCAAAAAGCACATCCTGCAGTCAAAACAACGGGCTGGGACTCTTGTGCCGAGTTTACAGTATTTGGTGGACTCTCAGCAGACAAGACGGGTGACTTAGAGGAACCTGAACCAATTTCTTTGGAACCGTATCTTTTAACAATTGCATCACAGAATGCTAGGGGATCCTGAAGAATGGGATCTTCAGCTTTCATTAGGCTGGTCACCCACTCAGAAGGCTCTCCTCTAAAAGAATAAATCAGATAGAGCCCAAGGTTTTCTGAAGTGATGCCCAGAAATGGTCTAGACAACATAATAGTGTAATAGTGTTTGAAAAGCGCCAGAAATTGGGCGAAGTCCCCATCAAAGGTTATGGATGTTGAGATATCAGAGTCAGGATCTGTTTCCTTCTCATCTGACTGACTGGAGTGCTTTGCTAGGACCTGGTCACTATTGACCTTATTCGAGGCTAAGACTCTCTGAACCCCACCCGGGGCTGAGACTTTCTGAACCCCACCCGGGGCAGTGACTTTCTGAACCCCACCCGGGGCAGTGACTTTCTGGACCCCACCCGGGGCAGTGACTTTCTGAACCCCACCCGGGGCAGTGACTTTCTGAACCCCACCCGGGGCAGTGACTTCCGGGAACCCTGCTGGGGCAGTGGCCTCCGGGAACCCCGCTGGGGCAGTGGCCTCCGGGAACCCCGCTGGGGCAGTGGCCTCTGGGAACCCCGCTGGGGCAGTGGCCTCCGGGAACCCCGCTGGGGCAGTGGCCTCCGAGAACCCCGCTGGGGCCAGCACCTCGGATTCTTTTACTGGGACCGGGCCGTTGGCATCCCTGACTGGGATCGGGCCATCGGCCTCCCTCTCTGAGTAGATAATTATCGAAAGTTCTCCCGGGACTATGACTTCCGGGACTTTTGCTGAAGCAATAACGTTCAGATCCTCCACTAATGCTATGCTTCTTAAGTTCTTTTCTGGGGAAGCGACTTCTAGACCCTTCTTTGGGGCTGCGTCTCTCGAGACCCCACTTGGGGATATTACTTCAAAGATCCCTTCTGGGGTTTTGCTTCTTGAGTTCCCCTCAAGAACTATGGTTTTAGAGACCCTTTCTAGGGTTGCGCTTTTCAAGTCCCTACCTGGGGTAACAGCTTCTGAGACCCCTTCCGGTATGGACACCTGAACTATAATATTTGATGTCCCTCTATAAGCTAGGGCATCGGGTACCGCTCCAGCACTCTGGGCATCGGGTACCGCTCCAGCACTCTGGGCATCGGGTACCGCTCCAGCACTCTGGGCATCGGGTACCGCTCCAGCACTCTGGGCATCGGGTACCGCTCCAGCACTCTGGGCATCGGGTACCGCTCCAGCACTCTGGGCATCGGGCACCGCACCAAGAACCTGGGCTACGGGCACCACTCCAGGACCCTGGGCTACGGGCACCACTCCAGGACCCTGGGCTACGGGCACCACTCCAGGACCCTGGGCTACGGGCACCACTCCAGGACCCTGGGCTACGGGCACCACTCCAGGACCCTGGGCATCGGGCACCACTCCAGGGACTTGCAACTCCGCTTCCACAGGAACCTCAAGAGAGGAGAGAAACATTCTCTTTTGATTCTTGAATCTATAATGGGGCTCCCTTGCCCAAGGACCCCAATTATAGGACAGAGAGCCTTTTTGTGTGGGTTGTGTGACAAGTACCTCTGCCACAGTAGAGACAGGAGTAGGTCTTGTATCATGACTCAACTTTGCCAGAGGGCAAGACTCGTCACCACACTTTGGCTTGCGCAACTCACAGGTCTGCAGATAATGGCCTAAACCCCCACAATATAGGCATAAGTTTAAGTTTCTGCGACGCAGACGCTCCTCTTCTGAGAGCCTGGGCCGCAGAAAACTTTTAAACCTTTTCTCTTCAATTAAACCAGAGGATTCTCTTGTCACCATACTGTGAACAAGAGTCTCTTTAGAGATAGATGTACTCTCAACGACTTCTGGCAAAATGAGCAAGATTTTAATCAGAAGGTTTTGCAGTTGCTTTAGGGATTGCTGCAAAACTTCTAGTCGCTCTGGTCTCAAAGCACTGAATACAGAGTTCAGGGCTGCGAGAGATGCCTGCAGGGCTTGCATAGTAGACATAGGAGGATTTAAAACTAGACAAGGCAAGACAAGGCAAGACAAGGCAAGACAAGACTAAATTTTGCTAAACAAAACAAGACTTTTTTTTTTTTTTTTTTAATCACCGGACTGGATTCTAAACACCGGACTGGATTCTAAACACCGGACTGGATTCTAAACACCGGACTGGATTCTGCACACTGAATTCTAGACAGGACTGGATTCTAAACTAGACACTGGACTGGGCCAAAAAAAGAAAAAAAAGTTTTATTTCTTTTTTGTGGTATGGCTGGTGATAATGTTAGGTTCCTGGTGCTCAGAACAAGGGAGATGTTCATGAAGTGAGTCCAGAGCACCAGGACGGAACACTGGGAAAGGGGAATGGAAAGGGAATAGCCCCTGGCGCCCTAACTCTGTTGTCTCACCCGTGCTATCGGAAATCCCTTGCGAGACTATGATTTCTTGAGCCCTTGGCAGCCACGTTTGAAGGGCGGATTATGTCTGCCCAACTCCGGTGCCCCCCGGTCTTAATGAGAGACAAAGGGAAATCCGAGGCAGAATGATAACAAGAGGACCTCTAACTAAGCAAACAGGCCAGGGGCTACAAGCTAACTAAAAACCTAAAGTATGTGCGGAGAAACCGCCAAAGGAAAAGAACAACAAAGGAAATGCTGATCACACGCCGACACAATACCTTTGTGTACCGGCGGTGACAGCATAAGCAGAACCCTCTGCAAAACACCAGGGACAGAAACAATAATGGAATACAGCGGCCTAGGCCAACGGACGCGGGAGAGCCGCTACTCACGGAACCGGTACGAATACTGGCAAACGGACAGGAACTTCTAATGCTGCCGACACCGACTCTGAGAACTGGAGGACAGGCAGAATCCCAAACGACAGACCGGTGGACACCAGGAAGCCAGAAGACTTGACCAGGGACAGGCAAAGCCACTGGACCTCAGGGCAGGAACGCCTCACAGCAGGACACGGGATCAGACACAGGAATCGACACAGGGACTGACACAGGAATCAACACAGGGACTGACAGGAACCAGCTCACACTTCAAGCAGACTGCAAACCAAGGAATATCACCAGCATCTGTGAATTGCAGTCAGCCAGCATATAACAGAGAGGCCTAATTAATAATCCCATGCAGCTGCCCTGTTGCATGATTCCAAACTGACAAGATGCAATTAGCAGCCAGGTGAGGCTGAACACATGGGAACAAGCTGCAATTACACAGACTCACCAGCGGCAGCAGACAAGAGTATTCTAAAACAGAGCAACAGGAAATCCTAGCATGCAAGACAACTTTATAAACATAAAATAGGAATGAACCACTACCTGTGGTTCATAACAGTATCCCCTCCTTAAGGGTGAGCTCCGAGCACCCCATGACACCCACGGGGAACATAAACAGAAGTATAGCATGAAATACAGAACAAAACTGCAAAACAGGAATGAGCCACAGCCGTGGCTCATAACAAGGGGAGGGTTAATATATATAGGGAATGCTAGGCCAGCTTGGTCTCTCTTGCTGCTGAATTGCCTTCCCGCCCTCCCGCCCTGTTGGTAGAGGTTCTGGCACGGAGTGCCTTGGCGTTGAATTGATGGCTGGTTTTATCGTTGGCTATTTATTGGCGGAAAAGAACGGCAGGTTGTAGTTTGTATTGTTAGCTGTAGTGATTTACAGTTTGGTGTGGTTTAGGTGCACTCACCTCCATCGACTTTTAGGGCCGCTCGACCACCCATCCGGGGGCAGCGGCAGGCACCCATCAGGGTGGGTAGTCACTGTGGGGGTTGAGTTGGGCACCTATTACCGATTTTATAGTTTGTATTTAAATTAGGATAGTTTGAATTTTAACGTTTTTTAAGATTAGCGTCAGTTCAATAGAGCCGTTCTTTTTGCTGCCACCATATGCCGACTGAATCGGCATGTTAACAAAAATTTTTCATTTACAGGTTTGCTATGGTTAGGGTACAATAAATAGCTAGCAATTTTTCTGCCAAATTCAAGTCTCCGTGTCATTATTTCTTGGTATTAGAGGTAATGAATGCTTTACTTTGAATGAAGGGGTCCACCGAGTATCATTAGGATGTTTAATCACCCGCTGAGGGTACAGGCCGGTACTACAAACAAAAAGTCTCCATTGGCAGCCCGCACCTCCCATAATCCCCCGCCTCAGTGAAGGAAACGGGGGTCGGAATGCGTAGCCACACCCCGTCCCATCCTGCAAAGACACTCCCCATTCTTATAGTGGCTTATGAATGAAATGTACTACCCATTTTTGTTTAAACTCCAGATTTTCCAATGTAAAGCAATGTACATAAAGACATAAATATAAATGCATATCATGTACTGTCATCCCATACAACACAATAAAGAAGTGTAAACCTGCATAGAAGTGTATAACCTCTTACTAATAATGTAAATTAATGAATCAGTGCTTATATGGATCAGAGCTTATAAATCAGAGATACATTATACTACTCTCTGTCTATATACTATACGGCTCATCTAATCAATGAACCCAGTGCTGATAAAGAGATAGAGGGGTATATTCAATTGGTGTCGAAAACTGCTGTCTGTCGAAAAGACGGCAGTTATCGTCTTTTTAAGGTCGAAACGTGATTCGACCTATTCAATGCTTTTCGACAAGTCGAGGCGTTCAACTTGTCGAAAAGCACGTGGATCAGCAGAATAGCTGCTGATCCACGTGCTTGTGTCGAAAACAGGGCCAAAACCGACAGGTTTTGGCCCCCTTTTCGACCATCTCAGTCCGACTTCAAAAGATGTCGGACTGAGATGCGGACCCAGAGGAGGAGAGGGGGGAGAGCCGCAGGGAGACGGGGGGACAGGCGGCGGGCATACAGGGGAGATCAGCGCTACAGTAGCGCTGCAGCAGGATGTCACTCAGCCGCCCGACCTCATGGCAGCTTCCACCCAGCTCCAGCACGCTTGCTGGAGCCAGGTGGACACTGCCGTGAGGTCGGGCGGCTGAGTGACATCCTGCCGCAGCGCTACTGTAGCGCTGATCTCCCCTGTATGCCCGCCGCCTGTCCCCCCGCTGGTCTCCCCGCAGCTCGCCCCCTTCTCCTCCTCTGCGTCCCTCATCTTAATTCGACTTGAAAAAGTCGAATTGAGATGAGATTGAATAGGGGTTGTCGGATCCATTCCGACAAATACATGTCGGAATGGATCCGACTTTAATTGAATATACCCCAGAGAGTAGAATAACTGTTAAAATTACCACTTGATATTTACCTACATATATGGGTTTTTTTTTTTCATCAATAGTTTTTATTGAATTTTCGTGTTGCAAAACAGGGGTACAGAAGGAAGAAAAAAGGGGGGGGAAGTAGGTACATAAATACATGAGACAACGCTATGACAGACATGTGCAAACAGTTCAAAGTCAATCAAACAGCTACATCATAAGAAAAACAAAAAAATTAAGGGAAAGGCGGCAATGGGCATATTATAAATACAACATAAAATGAAGGTCATCTCAGGCTTAGGGGGGGGGGGGAGGGGCCTCATCAGCTGATAGAACTGGAAGGTGCATGTCTAGGGGAGGGGAACGTAATATCAGTGTAGCACCCTCACCCTCCATGGTAAACAGATGCCAAGGCATCCAACGCACAAAGGGAGATTTAGCGGTGAAGGAGTATGGGATGTGTTCAGTCTCCATCAGGAAGTTCAGCTGTATTTTGTGTAACACCTTCAACAGGGGAGGCGGTGTGGGCTGTTTCCAGTTTTGGGCTAAAGCCGCACGTGCGGCGAGACAGATATGGCCTAAGACATAGTGTAGATGTGCACCCACGGATCGTGGGTATACATTCAATAAAGCTATAAGGGGGGAGGGGGACAAGTCAAGATTCAAAACTTTGTTGATAAGCCCAAATACCTCCACCCAGTAGAATTGAATATGGGAACATGACCAAAAAATATGGAAGAGGTGGCCTACCTCTCCGCATAGACGCCAACAAAACTTCGAACATGCAGGCCAAATCGTATGCAACCTTTCCGGTGTGAGGTATAATCTATGGAGTAGCTTGACATGCATTTCAGAGTGATTCAGGCATTTAGACATAGTAAAAGATGACATAAAAATGTGTTGCCATTGAGAATCATGGAGAACACAGCCAACATCCGCCTCCCACCTGATTTGGGCTCTAGATTTAGAAACGGGGAGTAGTGAGAGTAATGTTCTGTACCAGAAGGAAATCTCCCCCCTAGAAGTAGCACTAGAAAATCAGCCTATGGCGTGCAGAATACCAGGGGGTGGTGGGGAGGGGGTAAGGTGGAGGCTAGTCCACCAGTGCTGGATTTGATAATATCGAAGCCTCTCAGAGTCAGGCAGAGAGAAGCGTCCCTGAATATCAGAAAAGGAGGTGAGCACAGACCCATTAAACAAGTCTCCCAGGACCGCCATCCCCCTGGACCGCCAGCCTGCCAGATTAAGGTTAGGGACTAGGGCGGCCACCGTTCGTAGTGATATCAAAGACATATTATGATAAGAGAGGGATATGGCCGCAGTCAATTTGTCCCAAACCTGGAGCGTGGCTCGGGTAGAGGGAAGGAGGTTTAAGCTCTGTGGGCGAAGGGGTTTGGAGATCCAAAAGAGATCTTTCAGGGGAAAATGGGGGCAGGTCGCCTCTTCCAGACACGTCCACCCCGGACATACATCTTTGTAGAATTCTTTAATCTGGGCCAGAAGGCAGGCCTCCTGGTACAGTAGTAAATTAGGCATATCCAGGCCTCCGGCTCTCCTCGATAGAGACATCCTTGCTCGAGCAAGTTTAGGCGGGCGCGAAGACCATATATAATTGGTGAGGATTGTAGTGGCCTTATCTAGATATTTCTTGGGGAAAATAAAAGGGATAGTTCGGAACAGGAACATTAATTTAGGGAGCAACGACATCTTAAAAGCGGCCAAACGCCCCAACCAAGAAACTTCATATTTGAGCCATGATTTGGTGAACATCTGAAGGGAGGACAGCAGAGAAGGAAGATTAACCTCAAATACAGAAGAGGTAGATGGGGGGATGTAGATACCTAGATATCGTATCGAGGATGTTTGCCAGTTATATGGGTACTTAGCGCGTAATGGGGGCAAGGAGTGAGTGAGATTAATGGGCAAAGCATCGGTCTTAGAGGTGTTTAATTTATAATAGGATGCTGCAGAGTACATATCTAAAATATTGTGCAAATGGGGAAGTGTAGTGGAAGGGTCCGTTACAAATAAAAGAACATCGTCCACGAACAAACATAGTTTGTGTAGCGAGGCGCCTAATCGCAGTCCAGGGAACTGCGGGTCCGCTCGAAGCCTAGCTGCCAGCGGCTCAATGGCCAGTACAAAAATGAGAGGGGAGAGAGGGCAGCCCTGGCGGGTGCCATTGTAAATTGGAAAAGAGCGAGATAAAAAACCATTACTGAAGACCCGGGCCGACGGGGAGCTATACAGGGCTAATATCGAAGAGAGGATGCGATCACGCAGGCCAAATTTTAGTAGGACTTCTCGCATATAAGACCAGTTTAAATGATCAAAGGCCTTCTCTGCGTCCAAAGATAGCAGATTAGGGGCTAGGGAATCGACAAGTTTAAAAACTCTGCGTGTATTATCAGATGCTTGTCTTCCCGGGATAAAGCCAACCTGGTCCGGATGTATCAGGGAGGGGAGGAGGGCAATCGAGAAGCTATTAATTTAGCATATATTTTAATGTCCCCATTCAGTAACGCAATGGGACGGTAATTTTGACAAGAGGTCACATCTTTGCCCGGTTTAGGGATCGTGACAATACGCGCCTCGAGCATCTCCTCAGGGAGGATGCTCTGAGAGGTAGTGTCGTTGTAAACTGCCACCAAAGAGGGAGCTAGGAGGTCTTGGAGCGAAACATAAAAGTCATTAATAAAGCCATCGGGGCCCGGCGCCTTACCTCGAGGAAGGGACTTGATCACTTGAAGGGTTTCCGATAAGGACCATGGGGCATTCAGTAATGCTAATTGATCGTCTGAGATAGTTGGGAGGTTTATATCAGCTAAGAAGGAGTTGATAGAGGAGGGGTTAGGCTGGGGGGTGGCAGGATCAGTCGAGAGGTTATAAAGTTGGGAGTAGAAGTTGGCAAACTGATTCGCTATCTCCCTTGGGTTAGAAATTTTGGTGCCTGTGGGGGATACAATGAGCTTGATTCTATTCCAAGCCTGCTGAGCCCTAAGCTTACAGGCAAGCATTTTCCCCGGCCTGTTCCCCGCTAGATAAAACTTCTGACGCATCCTATTTAATGAAGCCTGGGTGCGCGCCATAAGTAATTTCTGGAGTTGGGACCTAATGTCGGCTAACTGCTTCTGTAGGGTTTTCGTAGGTCTAGATTGATTTTTGTCCTCTAATTCCTTCAGCTTGAGCTCCAAATCGGCCTGACGTTGTAGGTTAAGTTTCTTAAGCTGTGCTCCTGCCTGAATCGCTGCCCCCCGGGTGACGGCTTTAAGTGCGCACCAGAAGTTCAGGGTGGACGTGTCCGAGGGGAAATTAAATTCCATATAGGACGAGATACTGTCAACTATGATTTTTTTTTAGACTGGGCTAGACAGCAAGTGAGGAGAGAGTCTCCAGGGGCGGGGGGAGAGTGTTGACTAGCAACATCCCAGTTAAGAATCAGCGGGGCATGGTCTGACCAAGTTATAGGGAGAATGTCCATGGATCTGGCAAACTGGAGGGTCCATTTGTCCGAAAACATAAAATCAATACGGGAGTAAGAGTTGTGGATGGGGGAATAATAAGTGTACTCCCGACCAGTAGGGTTTTGCACTCGCCAGATGTCATAGAGGTCAAATTCAGCAAAGAGGTTACGAAAGGCTAGGGAGGGGGCATTGGGGGAGGTTGAAGAGGGGGGAGAGGACCTAGGAGACCTGTCCAGTTTAGGGTCAAGGACTAAATTCAAATCCCCCGTGAGCAGAAGGGAGCCTGTACGAATCTTCTGAATAGCTACACATAACTTACGGATAAAAGCAACTTGGTTTGAATTTGGGGCATATGCAGAGACCAGAGTGACCGGCTTATCGTTTAAAAGGCTGCTCAGTATAAGATACCGGCCATTTTTATCAGCTATCTGAGAATGCAAAATAAAGGAGATGGAGTCCCTAAACAATATGGCCACACCGTTCCTCTTAAAAGGGCCATTAGCAAAATAACCTAGAGGGAATCTGCGATCTTTAAAAATAGGGGGTGCTACAGATGAAAAGTGTGTCTCCTGCAGCGTGACAATATCAGCTTTATGCCTAGCAAAATAACCCAAAGCCAGCCTATGCTTATTAGGGGAGTTCAGCCCCTTGACATTCATGGATAATACCTGAACCATTGGAGCAAACTAATGCACATTGTGGGAGGTGAAAGACCTTGACACATACAGAGATAAAATTGTCTCAAACAGCGAATACCTACATCATAAAATAGGGGGTGGGGGGGGGGGGGAAGGGTGAAGGGAGGTGAGAGGAAAGGAACAAACCAAAAGTACAGTACATCGGGTCGGCATAACTACTACAAGGAAGGCAGTAGTATATTACCAGGGGGGAACATGTGGCCTAGCGCCACCACCCATGAAACTGAACAGGAAAAATAACAGTAAGCAGGAGCAAATATGCCTACCAACAATACAAATTAGAACAAATGAAAAAACAGATACATATAAACTAAGATATAACATGAAAAGATAGGACACCATTAACACAACTGCACGCAGGGCAACTCACGTGACCCCAACAAGGATAATGGCTTAGTCCATTCTGTGATAACGGTACCGGAGACAGTCCAACGTGAAAACCAAAGCTGGAGGCATCAGCATCAGGCGGTGACCCATTCCGAGTGGAGGGCGGGCTGTTTCTTGGATCCAGGAGGCAGCGTGACAGAGATATCCCACTCCGCCAGTAGTTTGACTCCAGTCTCCAATGAAGTCACTGTGTAGAACTTATTTTCATACGAGATGACGAGCTTCACCGGAAAAACCCATCTGTACGTGATGTCTTGGTCGCGAAGTGCCAAAGTGATAGGGAGGAATGCTCATCGTTTGGCCAAGTTCAGAGCAGAGAAGTCCGGGAACAGTTGTAAGCCGCCAAGAACATCCGAGTCGGAGTCGCCTGCCTCTCTGGCCGCTTTCAGGATGTGTTCTTTGGTTGTAAAGAAATGCACCCTCAGGAGCGTATCTCTCGGGAGCGAGGGAGCAACTGAGCGTGGTTTAGGCAGTCTATGGATCCTGTTTATAAGCAGCTCTTTAGAGTCGGCTCTAGGCAGAAGCTTCTGGAACAGCACGGTAGCATAATTCTCCAACTCGGAATTCTGCACGGAGTCGGGGATGCCTCGGATCTTAATATTATTACGCCGGGATCTGTCCTCTATATCTGCAATCTTGAGTTTAAACGCCTCAAGGTCACTTTGCTGCTGATCGTAGGCCATTATGAGGTCATTATGAGACGAGACCAGTTCCTCTAATTTCCTCTCTAAATGGTCCGTACGGTCTCCTATAGCGTGCAGCTCCGTCTTAACCTCCCGAAGAGCGGCTGTGAGGTCCCAAGTCAACTCAGATTTGAACTGAGAGGGCCTGATACAGAGTTTTGACCGTGAGAGGTGCATCAGAATCAGGGTCAAACCCCGGCAAAGAGGCAGGGCTGCAGGGGGTATCTTGTGGAGAAGCGGCAACCGGGGAATTCCATAGAGAAGAGGCGGCAGGGGCCGTCTTCTGAGGCAGAAAAGATACTCTGGGAGGCAGCACCCCTTTGACCTTTTTAGGAGGCATTCCAATGAAATGAGGTTCCGTAGGCGGAATGACGATGATACAGAAGCTCAGGATCTCGTAGAATATATGGCGGAGAGTTAGGTAAGCATAAAGAACACGGGTGGTGGCGGACAAGCGGTCTGGGCTACATCAGAAGATCGGTATCACACATGGCCAGGCAGAGGGTCATCTCCATCCTGCAGGACCCAGATGGAAGGCTCCCAGCCGGGAGAGAGGGGTGAGCGGTCAGGCACACAGCCAGGGTCCAGCAGCACTGCACGTTAAATAATGTGAAACAGGACTGGACTGATAGGGCACACTTTCCTCTAGGCACTTCCCTGTGGCAGGATCCAGGAATCAGCAGGCAGGAGAGGAGTAGGTGAGTAATAACTGCCACCCAGGAGAGCAGGCAGGCTGGAAAGGGGCAGCTCTGGGTCTCCACGTTGATATGGCACTTCCGGCGGGGGGAGGCCCAAATCTAGGCCGCGGCTCCCGGTTCTGATATAGGCCGCGAACAGCCGGAGCTCCGAGGGAGGTAGGCAACCACTCCACCCCACCGTAGGAGGGCGTCTGGGTGATCAGGGGTGCGGAGGAGCGCGGCCGCCGCTCGCCGGAGCGGGACGGGGCAGCAGGAGAGGCAGTCGTGTGGAAGAAGATGGCCGCCGGGAGGAGAGAGGCAGACGCAGGCCCGCCGCAGCCGCGGCTCAGGAGGGTAGACAGAGGAGCCCCGAACTCACCGCCGGTCCCGGAGCCCCAGAGCAGATGGTAGGCAGCGGGGGAACTTCGTCCGGGGCGGGAGGGAGCCACCACCGATCCCGGTCCGGCTCCAGCACGTCCCCGGAGCTCACGGCCGGGGAGGCGCCAAACTCAAGGCCCCGGTCTCCACAGGGGTGGTAGGCTCAGTGGCCAAACGTCTCGGGGGGCCACTTTGGAATCTCCCCGAGGCCCGCACGCCAAGTGGGGCTACAGGAGGGGTATTGCAGGAGGAAACAAGCTGTAGGGGACAGTTATTTGACAGGAATCTGGCCTCAGGCAGCAGGAGCTCTGAAACTGCACGTCTGCTCAGAGCTAGGTCCAGGTCACGTCCCCCTACATATATGTTTTAAATAAGAAATATGTAACATTTTATATTCCACTGACTTCTAGCTGTGTATTATCCCAAATTTCTGTTATTCTGCATGTAGCTACATATTAATACACATTTGTGTCAATTCAGTTTGGGGAGAAGGCGAGTTTCTGTTGCAGCCGTGTATAAATGCAAGTAACAGCAACAGACCTCACCTGCTGCATGAGCAGATCTCATGCAGGACTCACTTATTTTTGTACGCAGCCCTATAGAGCTGCAAAAAAAATCTGTGAATCCAGCAATCCCGTAGTTCTGCATATATCCACACTTGCTTGCAGGGTCGAGAACAATGCCTACAACTAGAGATGTGCAGCGGGCATTTTTCGGGTTTTGTGTTTTGGTTTTGGATTCGGTTCCGCGGTCGTGTTTTGGATTCGGACACATTTTGGCAAAACCTCCCTTAAGAATTTTTGTCGGATTCGGGTGTGTTTTGGATTCGGGTGTTTTTTTTTTCAAAAACCCCTCAAAAACAGCTTAAATCATAGAATTTGGGGGTAATTTTGATCCTATAGTATTATTAACCTCAATAACCATAATTTCCACTCATTTCCAGTCTATTCTGAACACTGAACACCTCACAATATTATTTTTAATCCTAAAATTAGCACGAGGTCGTTGGATGACTAAGCTAAGCGACCCAAGTGGCCGACACAAACACCTGGCCATTCTAGGAGTGGCACTGCAGTGTCAGACAGGATGGCACTTAAAAAAATAGTCCCCAAACAGCACATGATGCAAAGATAAATTTTAAAAAAAGAGGTGCAAGATGGAATTGTCCTTGGGCCCTCCCACCCACCCTTATGTTGTATAAACAGGACATGCACACTTTAACAAACCGATCATTTCAGCGACAGTGTCTGGCACACGACTGTGGCTGAAATAATTGGTTTGTTTGGGCCCCCACCAAAAAATAAGCAATAAATCTCTCCTTGCACAAACTGGCTCTACAGAGGCAAGATGTCCACCTCCTCCTCATCGTACGATTCCTCACCCCTTTCACTGAGTACATCCCCCTCCTCACAGAGTATTAATTCGTCCCCACTGGAATCCACCATCACAGGTCCCTGTGTACTTTCTGGAGGCAATTGCTGGTAAATGTCTCCACGGAGGAATTGATTATAATTCATTTTGATGAACATCCACATTTTCTGGAAGAAACCTCCTACACCGATCGCTGACAAGGTTACCGGCTGCACTAAACACTCTTTCAGAGTACACACTGGAGGGAGGGCAACTTAGGTAAAATAAAGGCAGTTTGTGCAAGGGCCTCCAAATTGCCTCTTTTTCCTGCCAGTATACGTACGGACTGTCTGACGTGCCTACTTGGATGCTGTCACTCATATAATCCTCCACCATTCTTTCAATGGTGACAGAATCATATGCAGTGACAGTAGATGACATGTCAGTAATCGTTGGCAGGTCCTTCAGTCCGGACCAGATGTCAGCTATCGCTCCTGACTGCCCTGCATCACCGCCAGCGGGTGGTTTTGGAAATTTTATCCTTTTCCTGGCAGCTCCAATGGCGGAGGAAAATGAAGGAGGAGCTGTTGGCGGGTCACATTCCGCTTGACTTGACAATTGTCTCACCAGCACGTCTTTGAACATCTGCAGACTTGTGTCTGCTGGAAAGAGAGATACAACGTAGGCTTTAAATCTAGGATCGAGCACAGTGGCCAAAATGTAGTGCTCTGATTTCAACAGATTAACCACCCGTGAATCCTGGTTAAGCGGATGAAGAGCTCCATCCACAAGTCCCACATGCCTAGCGGAATTGCTCCGTTTTAGCTCCTCCTTCAATCTCTCTCCAGCTGCTTCTGCAAAAGCCTGATGAGGGGAATGACCTGACTCAGGCTGGCAGTGTCTGAACTGACTTCACGTGCGGCAAGTTCAAAGGGTTTGAGCACCTTGCTCATCGTTGAAATCATTCTCCACTGCGCTTGAGTCAGGTGCATTCCCCCTTCTTTGCCTATATCATAGGCAGATGTATAGGCTTGAATGGCCTTTTCTGCTCCTCCATCCTCTGAAGCATATAGAGGGTTGAATTCCACCTCGTTACCACCTCTTGCTTCAGCTGATGGCAGGGCATGTTCAGGAGTGTTTGCTGGTGCTTCAGTCTTCGGTACGCGGTGGCTGAATGCCGAAAGTGGCCCGCAATTCTTCTGGCCACCAACAGCATCTCCTACACGCCCCTGTTGTTTTAAAAAAAAATCTGCACCACCAAATTAATTGTATGTGCAAAACATGGGACGTGCTGGAATTTGCCCACATGTAATGCACGCACAATGGCCCTCATTCCGAGTTGATCGGTCGCAAGGCGAATTTAGCAGAGTTACACACGCTAAGCCGCCGCCTACTGGGAGTGAATCTTAGCTTCTTAAAATTGCGACCGATGTATTCGCAATATTGCGATTACTAACTACTTAGCAGTTTCAGAGTAGCTCCAGACTTACTCTGCCTGTGCGATCATTTCAGTGCTTGTCGTTCCTGGTTGACGTCACAAACACACCCAGCGTTCGCCCAGGCACTCCCACCGTTTCCCCGGCCACTTCTGCGTTTTTTCCGGAAACGGTAGCGTTTTCAGCCACACGCCCCTGAAACGCCGTGTTTCCGCCCAGTAACACCCATTTCCTGTCAATCACATTACGATCGCCGGAGCGAAGAAAAAGCCGTGAGTAAAAATACTTTCATCATAGTAAAGTTACTTGGCGCAGTCGCAGTGCGAACATTGCGCATGCGTACTAAGCGGATTATCACTGCGATGCGATGAAAAATACCGAGCGAACAACTCGGAATGAGGGCCAATATTGGTGGCGTTGTCCAATGTCACAAATCCCCAGGAGAGTCCAATTGGGATAAGCCATTCTGCGATGATGTTCCTCAGTTTCCGTAAGAGGTTGTCAGCTGTGTGCCTCTTATGGAAAGCGGTGATACAAAGCGTAGCCTGCCTAGGAACGAGTTGGCGATTGCGAGATGCTGCTACTGGTGCTGCTGCTGCTGTTGCTGCGGGAGGCAATACATATACCCAGTGGGCTGTCACAGTCATATAGTTCTTAGTCTGCCCTGCTCCACTTGTCCACATGTCCGTGGTTAAGTGGACAGTAGGTACAACTGCATTTTTTAGGACACTGGTGACTCTTTTTCTGACGTCTGTGTACATTCTAGGTATCGCCTGCCTAGAGAAGTGGAATCTAGATGGTATTTGGTACCGGGAACACATTACCTCAAGAAATTCTCTAAGTCCCTGTGAACTAATGCCAGATACCGGACGCACGTCTAACACCAACATAGTTGTCAAGGCCTGAGTTATCCGCTTTGCAACAGGATGACTGCTGTGATATTTCATATTCCTCGCAAAATACTGTTGGACAGTCAATTGCTTTCTGGAAGTAGTACAAGTGGTCTTTCGACTTCTCCTCTGGGATGACGATCGACTCCCAGCAGCAACAACAGCAGAGCCAGCAGCAACAGAAGCAGTAGGCGTTACACTTAAGGATCCATCGGAGGAATCCCAGTTAGGAGAGGACTCGTCAGACTTGCCAGTGACATGGCCTGCAGGACTATTGGCGTTACTGTCTAAGGAGGAAATTGACATTGAGGGAGTTGGTGGGGTGGTTTGCAGGAGCTTGGTTACAAGAGGAAGAAGGGATTTAGTTGTCAGTGGACTGCTTCTGCTGTCACCCAAAGTTTTTGAACTTGTCAATGACTTCTGATGAATGCGCTCCAGGTGACGTATAAGGGAGGATGTTCCTAGGTGGTTAATGTCCTTACCCCTACTTATTACAGCTTGACAAAGGCAACACATGGCTAGACACCAGTTGTCTGCATTTCTGTTGAAATAATTCCACCGAAGAGGTGATTTTTTGGGTATTTTGACCAGGCATGTCAATGGCCTTATTCATCCCACGGACAATAGGTGTGTCCCCGGGTGCCTGACTTAAACAAACCACCTCGCCATCAGAATCCTCCTTGTCAATTTCTTCCTCAGCGCCAGCAACACCCATATCCTCATCCTGGTGTACTTCAACAGTGACATCTTCAATTTGACTATCAGGAACTGGACTGTGGGTGCTCCTTCCAGCACTTGCAGGGGGCGTGCAAATAATGGAAGGAGACACCTCTTCCCGTCCAGTATTGGGAAGGTCAGGCATCGCAACCGACACAATTGGAGTCTGACTCTCCTTGGGGATTTGTGATTTAGAAGAACGAACAGTTCTTTGCTGTGCTGTTGCCAGCTTAATTCTTTTCATTTTTTCTAGCGGGAGGATGAGTGCTTCCATCCTCATGTGAAGCTGAACCACTAGCCATGAACATAGGCCAGGGCCTCAGCCGTTCCTTGCCACTCCGTGTCGTAAATGGCATATTGGCAAGTTTACGGTTCTCCTCAGATGCTTTTAATTTAGATTTTTGGGTCATTTTACTGAACGTTTGTTTTTTTGATTTTACATGCTCTCTACTATGACATTGGGCATCGGCCTTGGCAGACGACGTTGATGGCATTGAATCGTCTCTGCCATGACTAGTGGCAGCAGCTTCAGCACTAGGTGGAAGTGAATCTTGATCTTTCCCTATTTCACCCTCCACATTTTTGTTCTCCATTTTTTAATGTGTGGAATTATATGCCAGTAATATTATTATATCAATAGCAATGGCCTACTGTACTGTACAACTATATACTGTTGGTCACCAAAATGCTGCACTGTACTACTATATATACTGCTCACAACAATGCAGCACAGATATGGATACTTGCAGTGACACGGAGCTGCAAGATACAGCAATGGACTACTGTACTGTACAACTATATACTGTTGGTCACCAAAATGCTGCACTGTACTACTATATATACTGCTCACAACAATGCAGCACAGATATGGATACTTGACGTGACACGGAGCTGCAAGATACAGCAATGGACTACTGTACTGTACAACTATATACTGTTGGTCACCAAAATGCTGCACTGTACTACTATATATACTGCTCACAACAATGCAGCACAGATATGGATACTTGCAGTGACACAGAGCTGCAAGATACAGCAATGGACTACTGTACTGTACAACTATATACTGTTGGTCACCAAAATGCTGCACTGTACTACTATATATACTGCTCACAACAATGCAGCACAGATATGGATACTTGAAGTGACACGGAGCTGCAAGATACAGCAATGGACTACTGTACTGTACTACTATACTGTTGGTCACCAATATGCTGCACTGTACTACCATATATAATATATATATATATAGTATATACTGGTCACACAACAATGCAGCAGATATTGAGCACTGATGATCAGGATACTGTCTAGAACTTAGTCAGACACTGAGCTGCAAGATACAGCAATGGCCTACTGTACTGTACTACTATAATTATATACTGGTGGTCCCCACAATGCAGCACACTGAGCACAGATATTTGCAGCACACTGAGCACAGATATGGAGCTTTTCAGGCAGAGAACATAGATATTTGCAGCACACTGAGCACAGATATGAAGCTCTTCAGGCAAAGAACGTAGATATTTGCAACACACTGAGCACAGATATTTGCAGCACCCTGAGCACAGATATTTGCAGCACACTGAGCACAGATACAGAGCTTTTCAGGGAGAGAACCTAGCCTCGTCCTCTCATTTCAATCTCCAATGCACGAGCGAAAATGGTGGCGACGCGCAGCTCTTTATATGGAATACGAATCTCGCGAGAATCCGACAGCGGGATGATGATGTTCGGCCTCGTTCGGGTTAACCGAGCAAGGCAGGAAGATCCAAGGTTGCCTCGGACCCGTGTAACATAGGTGAAGTTCAGGGGGGGTTCGGATCTCAACGAACCGAACCCGCTCATCTCTAACCAAAACACGAAAGTGGAATTAGAACCAAAACCCAAAACACGAAATGTGCCAGTCGCACATCTCTAATATATATATATATATATATATATATATATATATATATATACACAGTATATATATGGAACCCCCCCCCCCCTCCCCCTCCCGGAAAATACTGCATTTGCCCCTGGAGGCCATGTCCCCTTTCACTCACGTAAGAAGACCATCATACTGCACTTGGTGTCACCACCTCTAGTGACACACTGCCAGTGAGTACGGTCGTGAAGACACTCCCTGTAATCTGCCAGTGAGAAACCAGTTGAGGACTGTGCCATTCCATCCATTCCATCCACAAAGAATTTTCAAATGCTATATTAGATAATTATGGACCAAGTTATTAAATATAGCAGGGAAGTCTAGAATGAACAACTGAAACTGTCTCTAACCACCAGAAGATCATTATCTGTACTATGCTGCAGCAGTAGAATGTGCATTTAACATATTGTGCTGAGCTGCATGTATCACAAAAACATAATTGTATTTTTGCAACACAAATTTTTATGCACGTTTTTGGTACAGATGTACCCAAATCAACATCAGGCTAATAAAATCTAGGTGGATTTATTCTTTAAGCCACTGATTCAAAAACTTTTTTTAGTCACAATGCCGTATAGTATTAGAATTTTTTTCATGTCACCCATAGACCACGTTTCTTATTTAGAAATTGTAAAAAATATTATATTAAGTAAATTGTGTTTATTTATGTCATCCCTAGGTTCAGTTATGTGGTGAGGGATACGATTTGCTCCTGTTTGTCCACATAGTTTATGACTGCAAGCCAACAGCACTGGTTTTGCCTATTACATTCAGTGGTGTAACTAGGGCCCCGCAGCCCCTGCAAGTGCTTGGAGGCGCGCAGGGCTGAGCGGCGCCCTAGCTGCCGCGGGACGTGCGGTGACCTACATGTTTCAGGAGGCACTGGCTAACCATATAGCCAGATTTACATGCAATATGTGAGCCAAAGGGTACATCTGGGCATTATACACAGGTGCAGCATTATAAACTCCTGGAAATCTGGTGAGTTTTGATTAGAGATGTGTGGAAAGAATACACAGGTAAGGCACTGCCTCACCTGCCATAGACTTTTTACTCCAGAGTTTGGGCTATAAAAATTATTAGAATAATGCAAAGAAGATATTTCAAACAAATTATCAGTATTTTTCATATATTTTATTCAGTAAAATCTCTGGTTGACACGTAAGTATGACAGGAAAGGCTCTGCCTCACCTGCCACACCCCACCGCACGTCACTGGGCGCCGCCACTGATTTCTGCTGGGAGGGACATGGAGGGTATAGCACGCGCCTCTTCTGTGTGTCCCTCCTGGGTCTCCGGCTGCAGTGGCATTTCTGTTTAATTAAGTGCCCGTTCGTGGGCCAATCAGAGCTCATGAACGTGCACGTCATTAAACAGACACGCCACTGCCGCTGGAGACCCAGGAGGGTCACACAGGAGAGGCGCACGCTGTGCCCTCTGTGTCCCTCCTTCACAAAACTCACAGCAGTGGGGGAGCCCGGAGGGGAGGGGTGGGCGTGTACCTGGCACTGGGGGGAGCATATTTGGCACTGGGGGGAGCATATTTGGCACTTGGGGGAGCATATTTGGCTCTGGGGGAGCATACTTGGCACTGGGGGGTATATGTGTACCTGGCACTGGGGGGGGCATAGTTGGCACTGGGGGTATATGTGTATCTGGCACTGGGGGAAGCATAAATGGCACTGGGGGCATATGTGTACCTGGCACTGTGGGAGCACAGCCCTAGCAACAAGCATTACCCCCTGGTTACAAGCACAACACCCAGCTCATGAAATCCCTGGCAACAAGCATTACCCCCTAGAAAAGAGTAAGACACCCAGTGCATGAAACCCCTGGCAATGAGCATGACATCCAGTGCATGAAACTCCTGGCAATGAATATTACCACCTGGCAACAATCTTGAAACCCAGCACATGATACCTCTGGCAACAAGCATAACACCTACCGCATGAAACCCCTGGCAACGAGCATGACACCCTGAGCATGAAAAACCCTGCACGGAACCAAGAGCATGAAACCCCTGGCAATGAGCAGGTAATTTAAAAGTAATTAGAAGCCTTACTGTAGGACTTAATGTCTAATGGGCATTGCAGTCTGTGGCATAATGTATCACGGACATTGCGGTTTGTGTCATAATGTATCACGGACATTGTGGTGTGTGTCATAATGTGTCACAGGCATTACGGTGTGTGGCATACTATATCACAGGCATTGTGGTATGTGGTATAATGTCTCGGGGGTATTGCAGTGTGTGGCATAATGTATAACGGGCATTGCTGTGTGCGGCATAGGGTATAACGGGCATTGCGGTATGTGTAACAGGCATTACGGTGTGTGGTATACTATATCACGGGCATTGTGGTATGTGGTATAATGTCTCAGGTGCATTGCAGTGTGTGGCATAATGTATCATGGACATTGCAGTGTGTGGCATAATCTGTCACAAGCATTGTATGTGCTATAATGTATCAGGGGCATTGCAGTGTGTAGCATAATGTATAACGGGCATTGTGATGCCTGTCATAATGTGTCACAGGCATTACGGTGTGTGGCATAATGTGTCGGGAGCATTATGGTGTGTGGCATATTGTGTCATGGGCATTATTGTGTGTGGCATAATGTCTAAGGGCCATTGCAGTATGTGGCATAATGTATACTGGACATTACTATATGGAGGAAAAATTACAAATAATGTAAGGGGCATGAATCAGGATTCTTTTTTTTCCTGTGGTGGCCAACGTCGGGGCGTGCAGGTTGCTAAACTGCGGTATAAGGTAGTCGTTTCCTGCAATGCCACGCCCCTTTTTGCACCGCACGTCTTCAGCGTGCGCAGATTCACCACTTTACTAGTGGCAATTATGAAGGGGGGGGCGCCAGATAATTTTTTGGCTTGGGGGAGAAAAATGTCTAGTTACGCCACTGATTACATTGATCATAAATAGTTTGAATTGGTACTCGACCATTAACCCAGGGCGCCCCTGAAAGTGTCCTGTGGCACCCCAGGGTGCCTAGGCACAGAGTTTGATAACCACTGATTTAAGCTAATGTACTTGTAATTGGCCCATGGCTTCCCATACTTAGAAAGTATCTCCTGGGGATGCAGTTAAATTCACGACAGTTGGGATCCGGTCATTCGAAATCCTGACGCCCATTGAAATGCCGATGGTCGGAATCCCGACCGCCGTCCAGAAATTCCACTTGGGTGGTGGTCCAAGCCACCGCCCGAGGGGGAATAGATTAGTGTACGACCAAAGGTCGCCACAGCACCCGGGGCGTGGCAACCGCACAAACTGCGCTCGAGGTCAGGATTCTGACTGTCGAGATTTTGGCGTAGGTATTTCAACCGCCAGGATCCCAAAAGTCGGGATTTCTTACTGAACCCATCTCATTGTAGGCATGCTGCTAAATAAGGCACAATGTGTTCATGTTTTTAAAAGGCATACTGTGCAGTATTTTCTTCATTACATTATACTCTTATGCCACAGCATATTCCTCTTCCATAGATGTTAAAAACCTTATCCCAACTGACAGAGGTATGTTTTCATGCAAAAGTTAATTTGGAACACAGGCTTGCAGTTTGCAATTTTGTAGAACAGTGACATCCAGTGGTAAATATGTAAATAACAAATAGAACAACACACATTGCAACTGGATGTAATATATATATGTATATATATATATATATATATATATATATATATACACAGTATATATCATAGTTGCCTACCCTCCCTCATTCTGCAGGAGACTCCCTGAAATAGCAGCAATCTCCCTCACTCCCTGAATAATCCAGAAATCTCCCTGATTGCACCTTACCCCATTATGCAGCTGTTAATTTTTTTGGGGGGGTGGAAGAAATCAGAGATACATACATTCAAATACTATCATCAGCGACATTTCCCTGCATTGGTTATAAGGCATAGTAATCCCTATGGCTACATGCATTTTTAATAAGGTTTCTCGTGGCCACTTACCGTATACGAAACCTCTTGTAAAACACAATACACGGACACATCCTGCAAAATATCACTGTCTTTTCTTCAACAAGGAGATCTTACTAACGCTGGGGCTCATTTACATTTGGATATGTCATTTTCATGACACGCCTCTCAGATGTAGCGTCACATGTCCGCGCTGATAGCTGTTACTTTCACAATCTCCCTGACATGCTTTTTCAAAAGTAGGCAAGTATGATTAGCTGTTGGATGCTAGATTTTAGAATTGTTACTGCCATTTTGAGATGAAACATAGTTTTATGTTCTTGTATTAAAAAACATCTTTTACATTTCACTAAAACTTGTGGGTCATAGGTGGCTCCCTGATCCTAGCCGGTTCAGTTGTATCACTGTGACCGCATAGTGGGCGCCATGCAACTCGCGCCAGCTCCTTGCGCTATAACTCCCGTTATAAGTTGCATTGTAAATGTGACGTCACGTTATAATTGTAACATGCATTCTACTTTCTGTCCACCAGATGTCGCTTTTCCTAAACACTACAGCGAATGCCTCAAATAGCCAACGGACCCTTCGTAGCGCTACCTGCTGATTGGCTGACGGGTTCGAATCCTAGCGGGACCAGAATTATTTTTTGTGTGTGGATTCTTAATGTCATTTTTAATGGAATGGGAAAAGTCAGAAAAAAAAATGCGTGGGGTCCCCCCTCCTAAGCATAACCAGCCTCGGGCTCTTCGAGCCGGTCCTGGTTCTAAAAATCTGGGGGGGAAACGGACAGGGGATCCCCCGTATTTTTAAAACCAGCACCGGGCCCTGCTCCTGGTGCTGGTGCAAAAAATACGGGGGACAAAAAGAGTAGGGGTCCCCCGTATTTTTTACACCAGCATCGGGCTCCACTAGCTGGACAGATAATGCCACAGCCGGGGGTCACTTTTATACAGTGCCCTGCGGCTGTGGCATTAAATATCCAACTAGTCACCCCTGGCCGGGGTACCCTGGGGGAGTGGGGACCCCTTCAATCAAGGGGTCCCCCCCCAGCCACCCAAGGGCCAGGGGTGAAGCCCGAGGCTGTACCCCCCATCCAAGGGCTGCGGATGGGAGGCTGATAGCCTTGAGAAAATGTAAAGAATATTGTTTTTTCCAGTAGTACTACAAGTCCTAGCAAGCCTCCCCCGCAAGCTGGTACTTGGAGAACCACAAGTACCAGCATGTGGGAGAAAAACGGGCCCGCTGGTACCTGTAGTTCTACTGGAAAAAAAATACCCAAATAAAAACAGGAGACACACACCGTGACAGTAAAACTTTATTTCACACCTGCCGACACACACATACTGAAGTGACTGAAATCTAAGTGATCGCTCCGTGAGTATAAATGACATGCCGTTTTTGCCTCGCCGGGAGGGTGGGGGGCAAGCAACGCGGGACCCCGTTGAATACGAGAAAGCAACTTCTCCTATAAAACGTGTGAAAAGTCCCATTTTCAGAACCTTCTGGCCCCCTTGTCCGGCATTGAATACCCCCCTTAGTGTACTAAGGTGGAAACTAACACAAATTAGCAGAAAGATGCAGAGACATGGCAGACTTGATATATATATATATATATACTGTATATATATATATGCCAATAATTTTTTTCTTATTAAAATACAGTGCATCCAGAAAGTATTCACAGTGCTTCACTTTTTCCACATCGCTGCCGTGCGATGCTTTTGCACCTGTGCGGGGGAAAGGGCCTGACATGCGGAGTGGACTAGCCCTGTGCTGGGCTTCCCCCCGCATGTCAGAATAAATGATCATAGATGTGCTAAATTTAGCACATCTACAATCAGATCTGAATTACCCCCTTATTCCAAAATGTAATAAATTCATTTTTTACCTTAAAAATTCTACACACAATAACCCATAATGACAATGTGAAAAAAGTTTTTGGGGTGATTTTTGCAAATTTATTAAAGATAAAAAAACTAAGAAATCACATGTACATAAGTATTCACAGCCTTTGCCATGAAGCTGTTTCCACTGATCATCCTTGAGATGTTCCTACAGCTTAATTGGAGTCCATCTGTG
This sequence comes from Pseudophryne corroboree, assembly GCF_028390025.1. Classification (NCBI taxonomy): domain Eukaryota; kingdom Metazoa; phylum Chordata; class Amphibia; order Anura; family Myobatrachidae; genus Pseudophryne; species Pseudophryne corroboree. The sequence goes on along the minus strand of NC_086444.1, from coordinate 863,039,678 downwards.
GTAATTTCAGTTGATTGGACATGATTGGAAAGGTACACATCTGTCTATATAAGGTCCCACACTTAACCGTGCATGTCTGAGCACAAACCAAGCATGAAGTCAAAGGAATTGTCTGCAGACCTCCGAGACAGGATTGTCTCGAGGCACAAATCTGGGGAAGGGGACAGAAAAATATCTGCTGCTTTGAAGGTCCAAATGAGTACAGTGGCCTCCATCATCCGTAAATGGAAGAAGATCGGAACCACTTTTCCTAGAGCTGGCGGACCATCTAAACTGAGCGATCAGGGGAGCAGAGCCCTAGTCAGGGAGGTGACCAATAACCCAATTGTCCTTCTGTCAGTGCTACAGCATTCCTCTGTGGAGAGAGGAGAACCTTCCAGAAGGACAGCCATCTCTGCAGCAATCCACCAATCATGCCTCTATGATAGAGTGGCCAGACGAAAGCCACTCCTTAGTAAAAAGCACATGGCAGCCTGCCTGGAGTTTGCCGAAATGCACCTGAAGGACTCTCAGACCATGAGAAACAAAATTCTCTGGTCTTATGAGACAAAGATTGAACTCTTTGGCGTGAATGCCAGGTGTCATGTTTGTAGGAAACCAGGCACCGCTCATCATCAGTCCAATACTATCCGTACAGTGAAGCATGGTGGTGGCAGCATCATGCTGTGGGGATGTTTTTCAGTGGCAGGAACTGGAAGACTAGTCAGGATAGAGGGAAAGATGAATGCAGCAATGTACAGAGGCATCCTGGATTAAAACCTGTTCTAGAGCGCTCTTGATCTCAGACTGAGGCAACGGTTCATCTTTTAGCAGGACAACGACCCTAAGCACACAGCCAAGATATCAAAGGAGTGGCTTCAGCATAACTCTGTGAATGTGCTTGAGTGGCCCAGCCAGAGTCCATTCTTGAATCAGATTGAAAATCTCTGGAGAAATCTGAAAATGGCTGTGCACCGACGCTTCCCATCCAACCTGATGGAGCTAGAGAGGTGCTGCAAAGAAGAATGAGTGAAACTGCCCAAAGATACTGTAGGTGTGCCAAGCTTGAGGCATCATATTCAAAAAGACTTGAGGCTGTAATTGCTGCCAAGGGTCCATCAACAAAGTATTGAGCAAAGGCTGTGAATACTAGAGATGAGCGCCTGAAATTTTTCGGGTTTTGTGTTTTGGTTTTGGGTTCGGTTCCGCGGCCGTGTTTTGGGTTCGACCGCGTTTTGGCAAAACCTCACCGAATTTTTTTTGTCGGATTCGGGTGTGTTTTGGATTCGGGTGTTTTTTTAAAAAAAACCCTAAAAAACAGCTTAAATCATAGAATTTGGGGGTCATTTTGATCCCATATTATTATTAACCTCAAAAACCATAATTTCCACTCATTTTCAGTCTATTCTGAATACCTCACACCTCACAATATTATTTTTAGTCCTAAAATTTGCACCGAGGTCGCTGGATGACTAAGCTAAGCGACCCTAGTGGCCGACACAAACACCTGGCCCATCTAGGAGTGGCACTGCAGTGTCACGCAGGATGTCCCTTCCAAAAAACCCTCCCCAAACAGCACATGACGCAAAGAAAAAAAGAGGCGCAATGAGGTAGCTGACTGTGTGAGTAAGATAAGCGACCCTAGTGGCCGACACAAACACCGGGCCCATTTAGGAGTGGCACTGCAGTGTCACGCAGGATGTCCCTTCCAAAAAACCCTCCCCAATCAGCACATGACGCAAAGAAAAAAAGAGGCGCAATGAGGTAGCTGTGTGAGTAAGATTAGCGACCCTAGTGGCCGACACAAACACCGGGCCCATTTAGGAGTGGCACTGCAGTGTCACGCAGGATGTCCCTTCCAAAAAACCCTCCCCAATCAGCACATGACGCAAAGAAAAAAAGAGGCGCAATGAGGTAGCTGTGTGAGTAAGATTAGCGACCCTAGTGGCCGACACAAACACCGGGCCCATTTAGGAGTGGCACTGCAGTGTCACGCAGGATGTCCCTTCCAAAAAACCCTCCCCAATCAGCACATGACGCAAAGAAAAAAAGAGGCGCAATGAGGTAGCTGTGTGAGTAAGATTAGCGACCCTAGTGGCCGACACAAACACCGGGCCCATCTAGGAGTGGCACTGCAGTGTCACGCAGGATGTCCCTTCCAAAAAACCCTCCCCAATCAGCACATGACGCAAAGAAAAAAAGAGGCGCAATGAGGTAGCTGTGTGAGTAAGATTAGCGACCCTAGTGGCCGACACAAACACCGGGCCCATTTAGGAGTGGCACTGCAGTGTCACGCAGGATGTCCCTTCCAAAAAACCCTCCCCAATCAGCACATATAGACATATAGCTAATATAGACTGGTTGATAAAGAGATGTCGTAGTATGTATGTATAAAGAAGAAAGAAAAAAAAACCACGGTTAGGTGGTATACAATTATGGACGGACTGCCGAGTGCCGACACAGAGGTAGCCACAGCCGTGAACTACCGTACTGTACTGTGTCTGCTGCTAATATAGACTGGTTGATAAAGAGATGTCGTAGTATGTATGTATAAAGAAGAAAGAAAAAAAAACCACGGTTAGGTGGTATACAATTATGGACGGACTGCCGAGTGCCGACACAGAGGTAGCTACAGCCGTGAACTACCGTACTGTGTCTGCTGCGACTGGATGATAAATAATGATATAAAAAATATATATATATCACTACTGCAGCCGGACAGGTATATATATTATATAATGACGGACCTGCTGGACACTGTCTGTCAGCAGAATGAGTTTTTTATAGAATAAAAAAAAAAACACCACACAAGTGAAGTCACACGACGAGTGTTTAACTTTTTCAGGCAATCACAATATAGTATACTACTAACTATACTGGTGGTCAGTGTGGTCAGGTCACTGGTCAGTCACACTGGCAGTGGCACTCCTGCAGCAAAAGTGTGCACTGTTTAATTAATTTTAATATAATATGTACTCCTGGCTCCTGCTATAACCTATAACTGGCACTGCAGTGCTCCCCAGTCTCCCCCACAATTATAAGCTGTGTGAGCTGAGCACAGTCAGATATATAATATATACATAGATGATGCAGCACACTGGGCTGAGCAGTGCACACAGAATTGGTATGTGACTGTCTTGTACTCCTGGCTCCTGCTATAACCTATAACTGGCACTGCAGTGCTCCCCAGTCTCCCCCACAATTATAAGCTGTGTGAGCTGAGCACAGTCAGATATATAATATACAGTATACATAGATGATGCAGCACACTGGGCTGAGCAGTGCACACAGATATGGTATGTGACTGAGTCACTGTGTGTATCGTTTTTTTTCAGGCAGAGAACGGATATATTAAATAAAACTGCACTGTCTGGTGGTCACTGTGGTCAGTCACTAGTAAACTCTGCACTCTCTTCTACAGTACTCCTAAGCTCCAGTAAATCAGGTCAATCTCTCTCTCTCTCTCCTAATCTAAATCACTGTACTCCCTAACAGCTGCTCCCCGTCCCCAATCCTCCCCACAATTATAACTAAGTCACTCAGTCTTTACTCTTTTCTACTATAACGGAGAGGACGCCAGCCACGTCCTCTCCCTATCAATCTCAATGCACGTGTGAAAATGGCGGCGACGCGCGGCTCCTTATATAGAATCCGAGTCTCGCGAGAATCCGACAGCGTCATGATGACGTTCGGGCGCGCTCGGGTTAACCGAGCAAGGCGGGAAGATCCGAGTCGCTCGGACCCGTGAAAAAAAACATGAAGTTCGTGCGGGTTCGGATTCAGAGAAACCGAACCCGCTCATCTCTAGTGAATACATATGTACATGTGATTTCTTAGTTTTTATTTTTAATAAATTTTCAAAAATCTAAAAAAAACTTTGTTCACGTTGTCATTATGGGGTATTGTGTGTAGAATTTTGAGGAAAAAAATTAATTTATTCCAGTTTGGAATAAGGCTGTAACATAACAAAATGTGGAAAAAGTGAAGCGCTGTGAATACTTTCCAGATGCACTGTATATACTTTATAAAATAAGTTGTGGACAAATAGAGTTTTCACAAAAAAGTATTCAATATTTGTATGCTCCTGGGCAATACTTTCTAATTCCATGCCATCATTTTAAAAGGAAAAATATGTGTTCTTTCCATTCAAATACTTTTTTTTCTGATTAATTTTGAAAAATGCCCTTTAAAACTTTCTATGGTCTGTAAGTTTTAAACAATTTTGCCAATATTTATTGCTTTAGTTTTTGAATGTATTTTGATTTAGAACATCTTTTATTGAAGCATATAGCAATTATTACATCTTTGCTATACTAAGTACAACAGTACAGTACTTGCATGTGCAACTGATTCTGGACTGGGAGCAAAACAGAAAAAGCAAGTACTGTAACTATGAACATATGGGAAATGTGATTAAATCCTCCAAAAATGACAGCTTCCTGCATTTTGATCACATTATGCGGTTAGTACTCAGGTTCTCAAACTCTGTCGTCAGGACCCCAAACAGTTTGCGCTTTCCAGGTCTCCGCACAGAATTGCAAGTGAAATAATTAGCTTCACCTCTGGATCTTTTAAAATGTGTCAGTTAATAATGAATACACCTGTGCACCTGCTTGATGAGCTTTAAAATGTGATCTGTGTGTGGTCCTGAGGACCGAGTTTAAGAACCGCTGGGTTAGTACAGATGTAGCCACCCTCATCATGGCTTCACCGCAGCTGCACGTGCATGCCCGGTGCTGCTCAATACACTCTTAATAGGTGCGAGCGCGACGAAGATGCATGCCGGCGTGCACGCGGTCACAACAAATAAGGCACTAATGCACCTAGACAAAGCCATAATGAGCATGGCTACATAAGTACATCCCTCCCATACACAGACCAACCATTCTCAGTCATAAAGACTTGTAAGTTCTTCAAAGTTGTAATTTGCCTCTTGGTAGTCTGCCTAGTCAATATCCTCCAGGTACTGTCATCCAGTTTGGAGGGATGGCCCGATCTAGGAAAGGTGTTGATGCATACCTCCCAACATGACTTATTCCGGGAAGGACAAAATGCTCTATTCCTGGATTTCCCTCTTAATGTATGATTGCTGTCACCTGTGTTGAACTAGTTCATTGATAAGAACGGTGTTTGAACACAGGTGATGGTAATAATAAATTAAGAGGGAAGTCCACGAACAGAGCATTTTGTCCCTCATGTTGGGAGATATATTGATGGTGCCATATGCTTTCTACTTCTTATAATGCTTTCAAAAGGTACTCTGAGGGAGAGTGTAAGAGCCTATGAAATCTTTTTTTGTATCCTCTCCTAACTTGTGTCTTTCCGCAACTTTATGGTAAAATATTTGCATTACTATGCACTTCTAGTAGTGGAATCCCCAAGGAACAGGTGGTTTTATTCTGAAGTATACAATTACAAAGACACTATAATTAATGTCAGGTGGTGCCAGTTGCCCTGTTGTGTGATCTGGAAGGTTGCTGGTTGTACCTGAGCAAATTTAGAATTGTAACTGGTTAATGTAAGGGTATGATCAGTTTTCCAAAAAGTAATTAAATTATATTATCATTAGATATTGTTTAAATGTTATTTTCACTTTCATGTTGAGTGTTATAATGTGTCAGTAAAGTTTGAAAAAGCTTGATTGCATTTAATTTATTTTCCAGGATGTAATATGACAAAAGGAAAAGATTTTAACAGGGTATAATGATTTATATATAAGCACTGTATGATACTGTACATTTTATTTTACTATTAGCTGTTCTACCCGTTCTTCACACTGGAGTTTCTAATTTTCACTGTTGTAAATATAAATGAGTGTTAAAAATTTGGTAAATCTGTAGAGCTGTAAATTTGAGATGTCTTAATGTAAGTAAATATTAATCCTTGGTTCTTGGCATTACCCAAGGAGCAACCGTAGCAGATACGTTAAAAAGTGACAGGAAAATTTTAGTAGTTTATTAAATTCTACCCAACTAGAGGTGCAATCCAAATTTTGATCCGATTATTCGTTTGGGCGTTATCGTTCACGCAACGCAAGCCACGCATCGGTAATGATGTCATTTTGTCAACCCCCTTTTCATCCCCGTAGGGGAGGTTTATTAAAAATTCTAAATATGTAGTTTTCCTATTTCCCACCTGCAGAGTACCTGTGTTAAATTTCAACTTTCTAACATATCGGGACGTAGGAGAAATAGTGATGAGTCAGTCAGTCAGTGAGTGAGCGAGGGCTTTCGTATATATATATGTGTGTGTATATATATATATATATATATATATGTGTGTGTGTGTGTGTGTGTGTGTATATATATATACACACACACACACACACACACACACACACACACACACACAGATATGGAAATTCTGACAAATGTGAAAAACTTCACTACATCAAGAAGTTAATTAATATTTTCTGCAATTACATACTAATTCATAGGAAACTATTTGTTTGAGACACAGTGGTGATATTGAACTGGAATTTACAGTGAAAGGCCAGTAATGACAATAAACATTAACAGCTTGTGACAACAGATGTTGTAATTGCATTAACAAAGACCATAATAATAAAGACATTTTTATCATTGCATGAGGGGATTTTCAGTTTTGTGGGATCAAGCTTCCTGCCTAAATGCTTGGACTCTGAGTCAGTGATGAAATGTCACCAAAAAACAATTTCTGCATTGTGAGATATTGCTTTATAACTTGAAATAATAGATAATACAGAACATGCCTGAGATGCTAATGCATCTTTTGGGCTTTCCGTTGCCTTTGTATTTTAATGCCATAGAGTAATTTGAACAAACAACTGAAAATATGCATGAACAAAGCAGATTAAACATTTATTCAGTATTGCAATGAATGGCAAATCCTTTGCCAAATAAAGAGATTTATTTTATTGCTGAGCTTTGATTACTTTATAAATGCGGACATATATATATATATATATATATATATATATATATACGCAGTATTTGCATTTTTTTTTTTTTTTACTGTTGACAAGATTGAAGCTTCAAAATTGGACTAATATATAGTTGACTTCAGAGCCGGCGGAACCCGCTCAGCGAAGGGATGCAGTGCAGGTAGGCGCCAGGCAGGAGAGGAGCTCTAACTGCTCTGCATCCCTTCACTGTGTGCTGTTGTTGCTGGCAGCCTGGATCACGGATCTTCTAGTCCCCCTACTCCAGCCCCGCCGCTGATGTCACCTCCTCCCGTCCTGTGTCAGCGCTGTGACGCTAGTAAGGGGAGGTGTGGGGGCGGGACCAGCAAAGGACGGCTTTGTACTGCCAGGAGCCACTAGATCAGCGGTGGCCAACCCGCGGCTCTCGAGCCGCATGCGGCTCTTTCATCCTCCACATGCGGCTCGATGCGCTCCCGGCCACCGCTGACTGACACACCAGACTCACACTGCAGCAGGTCTCCAGCGGCAGTGTGTATCTTCAATTCTGCAGCAGCCCATGAGCCAATCAGAGCTCGCGGACCGGCAGCTAAGGCTCCTGATTGGCTGCCGGTCTGCAAGCTCTGATTGGCTCACGGGCTGCTGCCAAATTGAAGATACACACCGCCGCCGGAGACAGAGGGGTAGGAGAGGCGCACGCTGCGCTTTCCTTCCGCTCACAGCAGCTCGGTAAGCAGCACTTTGGTTTTTTTTTTTGGGGGGGGAGTGAGGCACTGTGGAGGCATATGTATCAGCACTGGGGGGGCATATGTATCTATACTGTGGGGGCATATGTATCTGCACTGTGGGGGCATGTGTATCTGCACTGGGGGCATATCTGGCACTGTGGGGGCATGTGTACCTGCACTGGGGCATATCTGCACTGGGGCATATCTGGCACTGCGTGGGCATATCTGGCACTGTATGGGCATGTGTATCTGGCACTGGGGGCATATCTGGCACTGGGGGATATCTGGCACTGTGTGGGCATATCTGGCACTGGGGGAGGCACTGTGGGGACGTGTATCTGCATCGGGGGCATATCTGGCACTGTGGGGGCATATCTGGCACTGTGGGGGCATATCTGGCACTGTGGGAGGCACTGTGGGGACATGTGTATCGGCATCGGGGGCATATCTGGCACTGTAGGGGCATATTTGGCACTGTGGGGGCATATCTGGCACTGTGGGGACATGTGTATCGGTATTAGGGGCATATCTGGCACTGTGGGGGCATATATGGCACTGTGGGGGCATATCTGCCACTGTGGGAGGCACTGTGAGGACATGTGTATCTACATCGGGGGCATATCTGGCACTGTGGGAGGCACTGTGGGAACATGTGTATCTGCATCGGGGGCATATCTGGCACTGTGGGGGCATATCTGGCACTGTGGGGACATGTGTATCTGCATCGGGGGCATATCTGGCACTGTGGGGGCATATGTATCTGCACTGTGGGGGCATGTGTATCTGCACTGGGGGCATATGAGGCACTGTGGGGGCATGTGTATCTGCACTGGGGGCATATCTGGCACTGTGGGGGCACGTGTACCTGCACTGGGGCATATCTGTACTGGGGCATATCTGGCACTGTGTGGGCATATCTGGCACTGTATGGGCATGTGTACCTGCACTGGGGCATATCTGTACTGGGGCATATGTGGCACTGTGTGGGCATATCTGGCACTGTATGGGCATGTGTATCTGGCACTGGGGGCATATCTGGCACTGGGGGATATCTGGCACTGTGTGGGCATATCTGGCACTGGGGGCATATCTGGCACTGTGGGGACATGTGTATCTGCATCGGGGGCATATCTGGCACTGTGGGGGCATATCTGGCACTGTGGGAGGCACTGTGGGGACATGTGTATCGGCATCGGGGGCATATCTGGCACTGTGGGGGCATATCTGGCACTGTGGGGGCACTGTGGGGACATGTGTATCGGCATCGGGGGCATATCTGGCACTGTGGGGGCATATCTGGCACTGTGGGAGGCACTATGGGGACATGTGTATCTACATCGGGGACATATCTGGCACTGTGGGAGGCACTGTGGGGACATGTGTATTTGCCATGGGGGGCATATTTGGCACTGTGGGGGCATATCTGGCACTGGGGGCGTATATGTATCTGGTACTGGGGGCATATATTTATCTGGCACTGTGGTGGCACCCATTTTTTGGCATTTTTATATGTATGTGGCACTGTACAACATGACTAAACAGGGTTTATGACACAAGGTCACACTCCTACAAACATCATACCGTAAGGTGTGTGCACAAAAATGGGGCGTGGCTTTGTGACAACTAGGCCACCCCCATTTTTGCGCACGCGCCTTAGGCGCACGCATGATAGTGGCTCTTGCACTTCCCTATGGATCTTTTCTGGCTCTTTGCCTCCGACTGGTTGGCCACCCCTGCACTAGATGCCCCCATCTCTATTGAAGGAGCCATCTCATTACCTGAGGTCTCAGGAACAAAAGAGAGACTGCCCGGGACCGGTACAGAGGAACTAAAGTGAGCTTTCTTTTTATGTGTGATTGTCTATCTATCTATCTATCTATCTATCTATCTATCTATCTATCTATCTATCTATCTATCTCTCTATCTGTCTATCTATCTATTATCTATCTATGTGTCTGTCTATTATCTATCTATCTATCTCATATCTATGGGATCGCTTGTGCAGCCCTACTATGCTAAAAAAGTTTAAAGCAAAACAAGACCAGCCCTGTAGCTACTCACCAGTGCGACGGATCCAGCGATGATGTTCCCGGCTGTGACGTCAGACATCCGCCCTCCAAACGCCTGGATCTGCCTACGTTAGACTCACCACGCCTGGAAAACGGTGAGTATCCGCCCAGGAACGCCTCCTGCCTGTCCGCGTTCTTGCGATCGCCAATGCGATCACATTTCTCGCTGGCGGCGTCACTTCCTGGCGACGGCCGTCGCCACACAACGACGCATCTGGCGCGCATGCGCAGTTCCGACCCGTTCGCACTGCAGCGAAGAACCGCTGCGTGCGAATGGGTCGGAATGACCCCCAATGTGCGGTGTAATGTAAACAAGATTGTGCTACTTTGTGGAGTAATTTGAATTGGTACTATTGTGTGGCCACACCCCACACGCTTCTTGCGGCGTGCGACTTCGGTGCGCACTGTCCCTTTATTAAGTATGGGAGGGAGGGCGCAAATTTATAGTTTGCAGGGAGGCGTCGAAGACCCTTGCACCGGCCCTGGCTGACTTGTTACTGATTTGACTTCTCACAATGGGTCTGATTTAGATGTGGCCGCAAAAGCTGCTGTTCCACGCAAGGGGCACAATGTTTTTTCTCTGCACATGCATCTAAGCCGCACTGCGTAAGCATATCGATTGATATTGTAATCAAGCTTGCATAGCCGATACTATCACAAAGTGATTGACACAAAGTTGGCATTTGAGGGGGTGGTAACGGGGCCTAATTGAATGTAGGTGTGTCAGGTCTAATCAAATGCAGTTCCGAGGGCGTGCAGTCTGTGTTACTGCTAGAGAGCCCTCTCAGGAGACCTGCTCAGCCTACAACTGCTCAGACTAACTGAGAGGGTGGATGGCCACCTGATCTGCAATGTTGGTACTGATGTTTCAGCTGTTTTACACCATAGGATAGAAATGAGGCGGCAGCAGTGGGCGTCCATATGCTCAGGAAAGCATCCTACCATATTAGCATATACTCACAATTGCATAGCTCCCAACAATTGCCAGCTGTAACTCGGGACCTTGGTCGCATGGGGGACGTGTCCTCCAGTAGGAAGGCATAACCTCACTGCTCATCCCTTGTTTGTCATTTTGGGGGTGTGCCCAGCTCACAACTGGTGAGCCCCCAGCAAGGTACATGCCCCTTGTTTTCCACACTGCACAGCACAGTGTGCTTGTACTCTTATCACCCAATGCTGCCCCATCACCCTCTGCCTCCCCCTGCTTTATGCTGTCACCTCCTGCCTCTCCTTGTCATCCACTGACTTGTGAGATATTGTGAACTGGGTTGGGGTGGGGGCCCAAATGATAGTTTTGCACCTGGGCCCACCACTCACAAGTTCCGCCTCTGGCTAAAAGTCCTTCCTCCAATACAGCCATGTGTCTGAAAGTGCAAGGGCTCAGATGCCCACTTTAAGGGTTATATTCAATTGCTGTCGAAACTGCCGTCTTGTCGAAAAGACAGCAGTTTCCAACTGATTTAGGTCGGAAGGGATTCCGACCTATTCAGTAGGAGCTGTTTTTTTCCGACAAGTTGGGAATTTCCGACTTGTCGGAAAACATAAACAACCAAAGTCCCTAGGGCTTATAGATCCACCTATTTTGCTCGGTTTTTAAACTCCTCCAATTATTAAGCAGCTCCCAATGACACCACTGAAGTAACGAAAATTATTGAACTAGAATATGAGATATTGGAAATATATCAGGGGAGCGCTTATATAATTAATATAAAAGATAATTTATTAGTTACACCTCAAATATATAATCAGTTAAAATCAATACAGCATAATGGTTATCACACATAACATATAACAATCATATTAAAAAACGCTGGCACAACTGCCTCTCGATACACCGTATTAAAATGCACTTTGATTGATGTTGCCTTATAATAAATTGAAAAGGTATATATGATTCATACAGTGCAAGTCTGTTATTGGAGATTTTATCCAGAGAAAAAGTAGACCCAATGTAGTGCTCACTAGTGATGAGCGGGTTCGGTTCCTCGGAATCAGAACCCCCCCGAACTTCACCCATTTTACATGGGTCCGAGGCAGACTCGGATTCTCCAGTATGGCTCGGTTAACCCGAGCGCGCCCGAACGTCATCATCCCGCTGTCGGATTCTCGCGAGATTCGGATTCTATATAAGGAGCCGCGCGTCGCCGCCATTTTTCACTCGTGCATTGGAAATGATAGTGAGGGACGTGGCTGGCGTCCTCTCACTTTGTTTCAGGGGGCTGCAAATATCTTTATTCTGGGGACCAGCAGTATTATAGGAGGAGTACAGTGCAGAATTTTGCTGACCAGTGACCACCAGTATTATACATTCTCTGCCTGAAAAACGCTCCATATCTGTGCTCAGTGTGCTGCATATATCTGTGCTCACACTGCTTTATTGTGGGGACTGGGGACCAGCAGTATTATATAGGAGGAGTACAGTGCAGAGTTTTGCTGACCAGTGACCACCAGTATTATACGTTCTCTGCCTGAAAAACGCTCCATATCTGTGCTCAGTGTGCTGCATATATCTGTGCTCACACTGCTTTATTGTGGGGACTGGGGACCAGCAGTATTATATAGGAGGAGTACAGTGCAGAGTTTTGCTGACCAGTGACCACCCGTATTATACGTTCTCTGCCTGAAAAACGCTCCATATCTGTGCTCAGTGTGCTGCATATATCTGTGCTCACACTGCTTTATTGTGGGGACTGGGGACCAGCAGTATTATATAGGAGGAATACAGTGAAGAGTTTTGCTGACCAGTGACCACCAGTATTATATGTTCTCTGCCTGAAAAACGCTCCATATCTGTGCTGCATTGTAGAATATAGTAGGAGTACAATGCATAATTTTGCTGACCACCAGTATATAATATATAGGAGTACGGTACAGAAGGCCACTGCTCTACCTACCTCTGTGTCGTCAAGTATACTATCCATCCATACCTGTGGTACATTTCAGTTTTGCACAGTTTGCTGACCACCAGTATATAATATATAGCAGTACGGTACAGTAGGCCACTGCTCTACCTACCTCTGTGTCGTCAAGTATACTATCCATCCATACCTGTGGTGCATTTCAGTTTTGCACAGTTTGCTGACCACCAGTATATAATATATAGCAGTACGGTACAGTAGGCCACTGCTCTACCTACCTCTGTGTCGTCAAGTATATTATTCATCCATACCTGTAGTGCATTTCAGTTTTGCACAGTTTGCTGACCACCAGTATATAATATATAGCAGTACGGTACAGTAGGCCACTGCTCTACCTACCTCTGTGTCGTCAAGTATACTATCCATCCATACCTGTGGTGCATTTCAGTTTTGCACAGTTTGCTGACCACCAGTATATAATATATAGCAGTACGGTACAGTAGGCCACTGCTCTACCTACCTCTGTGTCGTCAAGTATACTATCCATCCATACCTGTGGTGCATTTCAGTTTTGCACAGTTTGCTGATCACCAGTATATAATATATAGCAATACGGTACAGTAGGCCACTGCTCTACCTACCTCTGTGTCGTCAAGTATACTATCCATCCATACCTGTGGTGCATTTCAGTTGTGCGCAGTATATATAGTAGTAGGCCATTGCTATTGATACTGGCATATAATTCCACACATTAAAAAATGGAGAACAAAAATGTGGAGGGTAAAATAGGGAAAGATCAAGATCCACTTCCACCTCGTGCTGAAGCTGCAGCCACTAGTCATGGCCGAGACGATGAAATGCCATCAACGTCGTCTGCCAAGGCCGATGCCCAATGTCATAGTAGAGAGCATGTAAAATCCAAAAAACAAAAGTTCAGTAAAATGACCCAAAAATCAAAATTAAAAGCGTCTGAGGAGAAGAGTAAACTTGCCAATATGCCATTTACGACACTTAGTGGCAAGGAACGGCTGAGGCCCTGGCCTATGTTCATGGCTAGTGGTTTAGATTCACATGAGGATGGAAGCACTCATCCTCTCGCTAGAAAAATGAAAAGAATTAAGCTGGCAAAAGCACAGCAAAGAACTGTGCGTTCTTCTAAATCACAAATCCCCAAGGAGAGTCCAATTGTGTCGGCTGCTATACCTGACCTTCCCAACACTGGATGGGAAGAGGTGGCGCCTTCGACCATTTGCACGCCCCCTGCAAGTGCTGGAAGGAGCACCCGCAGTCCAGTTCCTGATAGTCAAATTGCAGATGTCACTGTTGAAGTACACCAGGATGAGGATATGGGTGTTGCTGGCGCTGAGGAGGAAATTGACAAGGAGGATTCTGATGGTAAGGTGGTTTGTTTAAGTCAGGCACCCGGGGAGACACCTGTTGTCCGTGGGACGAATATGGCCATTGACATGCCTGGTCAAATTACAAAAAAAATCACCTCTTCGGTGTGGAATTATTTTAACACAAATGCGGACAACAGGTGTCAAGCCGTGTGTTGCCTTTGTCAAGCTGTAATAAGTAGGGGTAAGGACGTTAACCACCCCGGAACATCCTCCCTTATACGTCACCTGCAGAGCATTCATCATAAGTCAGTGACAAGTTCAAAAACTTTGGATGACAGCGGAAGCAGTCCACTGACCACTAAATCCCTTCCTCTTGTAACTAAGGTCCTGCAAACCACACCAACAACTCCCTCAGTGTCAATTTCCTCCTTACACAGGAAAGCCAATAGTCCTGCAGGCCATGTCACTGGCAAGTCTGACGAGTCCTCTCCTGCCTTGGATTCCTCCGATGCATCCTTGAGTGTAACGCCTACTGCTGCTGGCGCTGCTGTTGTTGCTGCTGGGAGTCGATCGTCATCCCAGAGGGGAAGTCGGAAGACCACTTGTACTACTTCCAGTAAGCAATTAACTGTCCAACAGTCCTTTGCGAGGAAGATGAAATATCACAGCAGTCATCCTGTTGCAAAGCGGATAACTCAGGCCTTGGCAGCCTGGGTGGTGAGAAACGTGTTTCCGTTATCCACCGTTAATTCACAGGCAACTACAGACTTGATTGAGGTACTGTGTCCCCGGTACCAAATACCATCTAGGTTCCATTTCTCTAGGCAGGCGATACCGAAAATGTACACAGACCTCAGAGAAAGAGTCACCAGTGTCCTAAAAAATGCAGTTGTACCCAATGTCCACTTAACCACGGACATGTGGACAAGTGGAGCAGGGCAGACTCAGGACTATATGACTGTGACAGCCCACTGAGTAGATGTATTGCCTCCCGCAGCAAGAACAGCAGCGGCGGCACCAGTAGCAGCATCTCGCAAACGCCCACTTGTTCCTAGGCAGGCTATGCTTTGTATCACCGCTTTCCAGAAGAGGCACACAGCTGACAACCTCTTACGGAAACTGAGGAACATCATTGCAGAATGGCTTACCCCAAATGGACTCTACTGGGGATTTGTGACATCGGACAACGCCAGCAATATTGTGCGTGCATTACATCTGGGCAAATTCCAGCACGTCCCATGTTTTGCACATACATTGAATTTGGTGGTGCAGAATTATTTAAAAAAACTACAGGGGCGTGCAAGAGATGCTGTCGGTGGCCCGAAGAATTGCGGGCCACTTTCGGCATTCAGCCACAGCGTGCCGAAGACTGGAGCACCAGCAAACAGTCCTGAACCTGCCCTGTCATCATCTGAAGCAAGAGGTGGTAAAGAGGTGGAATTCAACCCTCTATATGCTTCAGAGGATGGAGGAGCAGCAAAAGGCCATTTAAGCCTATACATCTGCCAACGATATAGGCAAAGGAGGGGGAATGCACCTGACTCAAGCGCAGTGGAGAATGATTTCAACGTTGTGCAAGGTTCTGCAACCCTTTGAACTTGCCACACGTGAAGTCAGTTCAGACACTGCCAGCCTGAGTCAGGTCATTCCCCTCATTAGGCTTTTGCAGAAGAAGCTGGAGACATTGAAGGAGGAGCTAAAACAGAGCGATTCCGCTAGGCATGTGGGACTTGTGGATGGAGCCCTGAATTCGCTTAACCAGGATTCACGGGTGGTCAATCTGTTGAAATCAGAGCACTACATTTTGGCCACCGTGCTCGATCCTAGATTTAAAACCTACGTTGTATCTCTCTTTCCGGCAGACACAAGTCTGCAGAGGTTCAAAGACCTGCTGGTGAGAAAATTGTCAAGTCAAGCGGAACGTGACCCGTCAACAGCTGCTCCTTGTCACAACTGAGGGCCTGAGCTGACGGGAGGCAGCCTCAGTTGTAGGGGCTGAGATGTACCGGAACCTGGGAGGTTGTATCAGACCCCTGGACATGTAAGTAACATGAATAATAACTGCCCGAAGGCGTGACCACGACAACTTGGATAAAAGTCAATGATGTTTATTATGACAACTCCACAACACAGCAGCAGTAAAAGAAAACGTAAAAGTCAGCAAAGAATAAATACAGTTCCTGGGTACTACAGGATGGCAGGAGCCACAGGGCACTGGTAGTGTGAGATAGTTCTTATGATCTTCTAGATGGAAAGTCCTTACCAGGCCCGACTGTAGCAATGGAGACAACCCAGGATTGTGCCAGCTGGTGTTCCAGGAAAAGCTGGGTTGCTGAAGATAAAACAGCTGCTGTGGATACTGGCTGGAACCAGACTGTTGTTAGCACGGAGTGGATACTGGCTGGAACCAGTTAAATAATAAATGAACTTGGGAGCGATGAAATATGAACTGAAATGTAGAACTTGAGAGCGGAGAAATAATAATACCGGTGGAGAGTGGTAAAGTGTAGAAAGGACACCGGCCCTTTAAGGGAAGCAGTACTCTGCTGGAAGCTGAGCTGGAAGCAGGTAATGTTGTAGCTGGAAACAGATGAATCCACAATGGATTGGAGAGTCAGGCTACACCGCAGGTGGAATGCTGGTGCGGGTCTCTATGGTGGAAGTCTTGAGACAGGAGCTGGAACCTGGAAGACAATCACAGGAGAGAGACAAACAGGAACTAGGTTTGACAACCAAAGCACTGACGCCTTCCTTGCTCAGGCACAGTGTATTTATACCTGCAGCAAGGAAGGGATTGGCTAGGCAATTATGCAGATTAACAATACTGACAACAGATTGGAGGAAATGATCAGCTGACAGAATCCAAGATGGCTGCGCCCATGCAGACACTTGGAGGGAAGTTTGGTTTGTAATCCATGTGGTAATGAAAACAGTAATGGCGGCGCCGGCCACTGGAGACAGGAGACGCCAGGCTGACAAGTGCACATCCAACCACGCGGACACAGCGGAGGCCGCGGCTGACGTAATCGCCACTCTGACACTCTGCATGCAGAAGCTCAGGGACGGCGGCGGAGGCCGCGGGAGACGCCATGCCAGATGTAATAAGGCGTTACTGTGACAGCGTCTCAGAGAGACAGGAGAGGATGCAGGAATGTGAACATTAGGATAACAGATGGGATCCGGTCCTGGAGCGCTGAGCCAGCCTTAGGAGGCATCTGATGGGTAAGAAATGGCGTCCAGATACCCGGATCGTGACAGCACCCCCCCCTTTAGGAGTGGCCCCAGGACACTTCTTTGGCTTTTGAGGAAACTTGGAATGGAATCTCCGGACCAAGGCAGGAGCATGGACATCAGAAGCATTGGTCCATGAACGTTCCTCAGGGCCGTAACCCTTCCAGTCAATAAGATACTGTAGTTGACCGTAACGGTGACGTGAGTCCAGGATCTTGGCCACTTCATACTCAACGCCTCGTTGAGTTTGGACTTTCGGAGTTGGAGGAAGTGAGGAATGAAACCGATTCAAGATCAGCGGTTTCAACAGGGAAACATGGAATGTCCTGGGTATTTTTAAGAAGGGAGGCAACTGAAGTCTGTAAGCAACAGGATTGATGACTTGTTCAATCTTGAAAGGACCGATATAGCGAGGTGCAAACTTCATACTGGGAACTCTTAACCTCAAATTCTTCGTGGATAACCATACCCGATCACCCACCTTGAGAGCAGGAACTGCTCGACGCTTCTTATCCGCAAACTTCTTGTACCTGAACGATGCCTTGAGCAGAGCTGATCGTACGCTCTTCCAGATATTGGCAAACAGAAGTTGCTGGAAGCGGTTGGAACTCAGGGACTTTAGGGTGGAATCCAAAGTTAGTGAAGAATGGTGTTGAAGCAGATGAAGAATGATACTGGTTGTTATGACAGAACTCGGCCCAGGGAAGTAATTGAACCCAGTCATCTTGAGAGGAGGACACATAGATGCGGAGGAAGGCCTCCAAGTCCTGATTCACCCTCTCGGTTTGACCATTGGTCTGAGGATGGTAAGCCGTAGAAAACTTTAGCTTGATTTGGAGGACTTGACATAAACTTCGCCAGAATTTGGCTGTGAATTGAACTCCTCGATCTGAGATAATTTCTTCAGGAAGACCGTGGAGTCGGAAGATCTCTTGTATGAATACTTGAGCCAACTTGGAAGCTGACGGAAGACCGGTGAGAGGAATGAAGTGTGCCATCTTGGTGAACCGGTCAACTACCACCCAGATGGTATTGAACTTGTTGCACATGGGTAAATCTGTAATAAAATCCATCGACAAATGGGTCCAAGGTCGACGGGGAACAGATAGTGGAACCAGTTGCCCCGCAGGCGACTGGCGGGA
The DNA here is from genome assembly GCF_028390025.1 of Pseudophryne corroboree. Classification (NCBI taxonomy): domain Eukaryota; kingdom Metazoa; phylum Chordata; class Amphibia; order Anura; family Myobatrachidae; genus Pseudophryne; species Pseudophryne corroboree. The sequence continues at coordinate 863,021,433 of NC_086444.1, read as the reverse complement.
TACCTTATGTTGAGCACACTTTGGGCAAGATGCAATAAACTCCAAGACGTCCTTTTTCAGAGTTGGCCACCAATAGGACCTAGAGATAAACTCCAGGGTTTTTTGGATACCTGTATGTCCGGCAAAACGGGAAGCATGGGCCCAATGCATGAGCTTCTTCCTTAGCATCGGTTTCACAAAACTTTTCCCTGATGGGGGCGTAGAGTCCATCCCTACCGTGGAGAATGCCAACGGATTTATAATAGGATGCTTGTCTGAAGACTCTGACTCATTTTCTTGCTCCCATGAGCGGGAAAGGGCATCGGCCTTGCGATTCTGAGAGCCCGGACAGAACTGGAGTTTAAAGTCGAACCTGGAAAAGAAAAGTGCCCATCTGGCCTGACGAGGGTTGAGACATTGTGCGCCTTTCAGATATAAAAGGTTCTTGTGGTCTGTAAGTATGGTGATTGAATGAGAAGCTCCCTCCAACAGATACCTCCACTCTTCTAGAGCGAGCTTGATGGCTAGCAACTCCTGGTCGCCAATAGCATAGTTGCGCTCAGCTGGGGAGAACTTCCGGGAGAAGAAACTGCAAGGGTGTAAATGGCCATCTTTAGCCCTCTGAGATAACACCGCTCCTACTCCAACGGAGGAGGCATCCACCTCTAAGATGAAAGGAGAGTCGATGTCAGGCTGTTTCAGAACAGGCGCAGAGATGAACCTTTGTTTTAAAAGATGAAATGCTTGCATGGCTTCTTCAGACCACTTGGACGGGTTAGCACCCTTCTTAGTGAAAGCAGTAATAGGCGCCACAATGGTGGAAAAGTCTCGTATAAACTTTCGGTAATAGTTGGCGAACCCCAAGAACCTCTGGACCCCTTTGAGGGTTAAGGGTATCGGCCAATTTTGGATTGCTTGTAGTTTCTCAGGATCCATCTCTAGTCCGGAACCGGACACAATGTACCCTAGAAACGGAATGGACTTGACTTCAAAGACGCATTTCTCTAATTTGCAATAGAGATGATTGACACGGAGACGGGACAGAACCTCTTTAACCCAAAAACGATGTTCCTCTAAATCGTTGGCAAAAATGAGGATATCGTCTAGATAGACCACGACATGACGGTATAGAATGTCTCTGAAGATCTCATTGACAAAATGCTGGAAGACAGCTGGAGCATTACTCAATCCGAAGGGCATGACGAGGTACTCATAATGTCCGTCACGGGTGTTAAAGGCGGTCTTCCACTCGTCACCCTCACGGATCCGGATGAGATTGTATGCACCTCTCAAGTCCAGCTTTGTAAAGATGGTAGCTCCGCTAACTCTGTCAAAGAGCTCAGTAATCAGGGGTAAAGGATAACGGTTCTTGATGGTAATGTCGTTCAAACCTCTGTAGTCGATGCACGGCCGCAGACCACCATCTTTCTTTTTTACAAAAAAGAAGCCTGCGCCGGCTGGGGAAGAAGAAGGTCGAATGAACCCCTTTGCTAGGTTCTCTTTAATGTATTCCTCCATAGAATGCGTCTCAGGCAGAGACAACGGATAAGTTCGGCCTCGAGGTGGAACCTTCCCTGGAACGAGATCAATCGGGCAGTCCCATTCTCTATGAGGAGGAAGGATATCAGCAGAAGCTTTACTGAACACATCCGTGAAATCTTGATATGGAGGAGGTGGAACATCAGACGACCTGGGGGAGGAAGAACAGACAGGCAATACTTTAAACAAACATGTCTCAGCACAGGAGGAACCCCATGCCAGGATTTGCGTAGTCGTCCAATCAATTGTAGGATTGTGAAGATGGAGCCATGGAAGGCCCAGGACCACAGGATGTGTGGCTCTTGGAATCACTAAAAAAGAAATAAGTTCGGAATGAAGAACTCCCACTCTCAGACGAACTGGTAGAGTCCTTAAAGAAATAACTGCATCAAAAATTTTGCTGCCATCCACGGCAGTTAAAGAAATGGACGAAGGAAGTCTCTCGGTGGGTAGGGACCACCGTTTAACATAGGCTTCGGTAATAAAGTTCCCAGCTGCTCCGGAATCAAGGAGGGCAATGACGTTCCGATAACGTTGAGCAACTTGAAGCGAGACTGGGAGATTACAATCTTGAGGAGATGGAGAGGAGATCATTACTCCTAGCCGGCCCTCTCCTTGGCGAGCTAGGATTTGGAGTTTCCCGGACGTTTGGGACAGGCATTAATGGTGTGAGACGGAGCTGCACAATAGAGACAGAGAGACTCGGAGAGACGTCTTCGGCGCTCAGCAGGAGTTAAACGGGAACGGCCAAGTTGCATGGGCTCATCTTTAGATGGTGACAGTTGACGAGGAGGAGGAGCAGAAGATTTTGGAGCAGATGATCTTCCACGCTCAGTTGCTCTCTCTCTGAAACGTAAATCAACTTTCGTGCAGAGTGAGATTAGCTCATCTAACTTAGAAGGTAAGTCTCTGGTAGCTAACTCATCTTTAATACGCTCAGATAAGCCATGCCAGAATGCAGTATACAGGGCCTCGTCGTTCCATGCCAGTTCGGATGCCAGGATCTGGAACTGTATCAGATATTGTCCTACAGTACGTGACCCCTGGCGTAAACGGAGAATCTCGGATGAAGCTGAGGTTACCCGGCCTGGCTCGTCGAAGATGCGCCTGAATGTTGACACGAAGGCAGTGTAGGAAGATAGCAGGGTGTCGGACCTCTCCCATAACGGTGATGCCCAATCAAGGGCTGAGCCACTGAGAAGAGAAATAATGTAGGCAATTTTTGTACGGTCACTGGGAAAATTGCCAGGTTGTAGCTCAAACTGAATCTCACACTGGTTGAGAAATCCCCTGCAGAATCTTGGAGATCCGTCAAATTTTGCTGGCGTTGGAAGATGAAGACGTGGAGCAGAAATGGGTAAGGTGGGTGGGGTTATAGCTGGAGTCACTGTGGTTGACGCACCAGACGCGCCTGATCCACGGGTAGTTGTCTGAATCCCATCCAGCCGAGTAGAGAGATCCTGGAGACAGCGGATGATGTGGCCCTGTGCAGCCTCCTGATGTTCTAGTCGGGCTGCCAGTTCTTGCATCGGCCTGGCCGCTTGATCCTGGTCTCCGGCTGGATTCATTAGGTCAGTGCTTACTGTCACAACTGAGGGCCTGAGCTGACGGGAGGCAGCCTCAGTTGTAGGGGCTGAGATGTACCGGAACCTGGGAGGTTGTATCAGACCCCTGGACATGTAAGTAACATGAATAATAACTGCCCGAAGGCGTGACCACGACAACTTGGATAAAAGTCAATGATGTTTATTATGACAACTCCGCAACACAGCAGCAGTAAAAGAAAACGTAAAAGTCAGCAAAGAATAAATACAGTTCCTGGGTACTACAGGATGGCAGGAGCCACAGGGCACTGGTAGTGTGAGATAGTTCTTATGATCTTCTAGATGGAAAGTCCTTACCAGGCCCGACTGTAGCAATGGAGACAACCCAGGATTGTGCCAGCTGGTGTTCCAGGAAAAGCTGGGTTGCTGAAGATAAAACAGCTGCTGTGGATACTGGCTGGAACCAGACTGTTGTTAGCACGGAGTGGATACTGGCTGGAACCAGTTAAATAATAAATGAACTTGGGAGCGATGAAATATGAACTGAAATGTAGAACTTGAGAGCGGAGAAATAATAATACCGGTGGAGAGTGGTAAAGTGTAGAAAGGACACCGGCCCTTTAAGGGAAGCAGTACTCTGCTGGAAGCTGAGCTGGAAGCAGGTAATGTTGTAGCTGGAAACAGATGAATCCACAATGGATTGGAGAGTCAGGCTACACCGCAGGTGGAATGCTGGTGCGGGTCTCTATGGTGGAAGTCTTGAGACAGGAGCTGGAACCTGGAAGACAATCACAGGAGAGAGACAAACAGGAACTAGGTTTGACAACCAAAGCACTGACGCCTTCCTTGCTCAGGCACAGTGTATTTATACCTGCAGCAAGGAAGGGATTGGATAGGCAATTATGCAGATTAACAATACTGACAACAGATTGGAGGAAATGATCAGCTGACAGAATCCAAGATGGCTGCGCCCATGCAGACACTTGGAGGGAAGTTTGGTTTGTAATCCATGTGGTAATGAAAACAGTAATGGCGGCGCCGGCCACTGGAGACAGGAGACGCCAGGCTGACAAGTGCACATCCAACCACGCGGACACAGCGGAGGCCGCGGCTGACGTAATCGCCACTCTGACACTCTGCATGCAGAAGCTCAGGGACGGCGGCGGAGGCCGCGGGAGACGCCATGCCAGATGTAATAAGGCGTTACTGTGACAGCGTCTCAGAGAGACAGGAGAGGATGCAGGAATGTGAACATTAGGATAACAGATGGGATCCGGTCCTGGAGCGCTGAGCCAGCCTTAGGAGGCATCTGATGGGTAAGAAATGGCGTCCAGATACCCGGATCGTGACACTCCTTCACATTCTCCCGCAACTGGGGGTGCGAGGAAAAGGCTAAGAATTCCGAGCCCATCCGCTGGCGGTGATGCAGGGCAGTCTGGAGCGAGTGCTGACATCTGGTCCGGACTGAAGGACCTGCCAACGATTACTGACAGGTCGTCTACTGTCACTGCATATGATTCTCTCACAATTGAAAGAATGGTGGAGGATTATATGAGTGACCGCATCCAAGTAGGCACGTCAGACTGTCCGTACGTATACTGGTAGGAAAAAGAGGCAATTTGGAGGTCCTTGCAGAAACTGGCTTTATTTTACCTAAGTTGCCCCCCCTCCAGTGTGTACTCCGAAAGAGTGTTTAGTGCAGCCGCTGACCTTGTCAGCAATCGGCATACGAGGTTACTTCCAGAAAATGTGGAGAAGATGATGTTCATCAAAATGAATTATAATCAATTCCTCCGTGGAGACATTCACCAGCAATTGCCTCCAGAAAGTACACAGGGACCTGAGATGGTGGATTCCAGTGGGGACGAATTAATAATCTGTGAGGAGGGGGATGTACACAGTGAAAGGGGTGAGGAATCGGACAATGAGGAGGAGGTGGACATCTTGCCTCTGAAGAGCCAGTTTGTGCAAGGAGAGATTGATTGCTTCTTTTTTGGTGGGGGCCCAAACCAACCAGTCATTTCAGTCACAGTTGTGTGGCAGACCCTGTCGCTGAAATGATGGGTTTGTTAAAGTGTGCATGTCCTGTTTATACAACATAAGGGTGGGTGGGAGGGCCCAAGGACAATTCCATCTTGCACCTCTTTTTTCTTTCATTTTTCTTTGCATCATGTGCTGTTTGGGGACTATTTTTTTGAAGTGCCATCCTGCGTGACACTGCAGTGCCACTCCTAGATGGGCCAGGTGTTTGTGTCGGCCACTTGTGTCGCTTAGCTTAGCCATCCAGCGACCACAGTGCACCTCTTTTTTTCTTTTCATCATGTGCTGTTTGGGGACTATTTTTTAAATCACCATCCTGTCTGACACTGCAGTGCCACTCCTAGATGGGGCAGGTGTTTGTGTCGGCCACTTTGGTCGCTTAGCTTAGTCATCCAACGACCTCGGTGCAAATTTTAGGACTAAAAATAATATTGTGAGGTGTGAGGTGTTCAGAATAGACTGGAAATGAGTGGAAATTATGGTTATTGAGGTTAATAATACTATGGGATCAAAATGACTGCCAAATTCTATGATTTAAGCTGTTTTTGAGGGTTTTTTGTAAAAAAACACCCGAATCCAAAACACACCCGAATCTGATAAAAAAATTTCAGGGAGGTTTTGCCAAAACGTGTCCGAATCCAAAACACGGCCGCGGAACCGAATCCAAGACCAAAACACAAAACCCGAAAAATGTCCGGTGCACATCACTAGTGCTCACCTCCTTCAAATTCCTTTATGCAGTACAATGATAAATGCAGAGGTAGAGCGTGAAATATTTATATCGGCAGTACAAAACCGCTCTAGCTGTCTCCTTCATTTAGTAATTGTATGAATACTGCATACGGCAGGGGCAGAGGGAGGGTGCTGCAGTTCTTCTATAGGGCTACAGCGCTATGCTACACCTGTGCCCTCAGTAACCAAGTTATTGTCCAGATAGCCGTATTAGGATGAGCATCTATGAGTCTCTCTTACCGGATTTGAATATTCCTCAGCCACCGTTAGAATGCACTCCTTTCCTGATAGCAGCGTGAATAAGCCTCACAAATGTCTCTTGTGTCCTTGCCTAGCCCTGCTGTAACAGCAAAATACTGTACATTCTCTTTGTAGGTGACAGAACAGCCTGCTAGTAGCTTTCACAATATTATGCCCCAGAGCTGGCTCCAATTTGATGCCTGATTTCCGTATAAAGGGTCATTCCAATGTGCACCCCACTCTTACACTTAAGCCCCTGGGCATGCCAATATAGGACCCCCTCCTGAGTACACATGGGAATAGGTGTAATGTGGAGATATTTATTTATGTATGGATGCTGCCCCTTGACAAGGATCCAATGGAAGCAGCAAGCGGTAGGACTGCAGCACCATAGAGCTGGCGTGTGGTTTCCTGAGACTATCCCCCATGCACCGACAGTGGCACACGGCTCTGGCAGGAGACAGGGAGCTCTCAGACAGAGGCTATTTAAGGGGCAGAGCTTTGTACTGTTAGGGAAGCCTGAGGCAGTAGAGGTGAGGTAATTCAGAGGCAATAGGACAGACAGTGAGGGGTGTATTCGATGTAGTGTCTATGAAGATAGTTTATGTGCATTAGCTAGAAGAGGTAGTGCACCTTTAAGAATCTGGTTGCACAGATGAACATGTGATCAGGAAGTAGAAGGAGTGAGAAGGAGAAGAGCCATGTGGATTTGATCTCTATCTGTAACCATGCAAGTATTACTTACCAATAAGAAATAAAATACATAATCCTCATACTGCATGATTCATTGAAATAAAGAGATGTACATCAGGATATAACAACTGGCAACGAGGATGGGATATTTGTTGTGGAATGAGGCACTGAGCGATATTGACTGAGAAATTGATTTAGAGATTGTTGAATTGGAATTCGGGATACTTTATAAATCTTTATTTGCTTTCCCAGATTACGCATGAAACGTTCAACAAGACCATTAGCCTGTGGCAGTGAAAAGCGTGGAGAAGTTGCCCATGGCAACCAATCAGCACTGAAGTTACATTTATAATTTGCATACTATACAACTGTATGGAGCATGGGCAACTTCTCCATAGGCACACTACTCCACTCTTTTCACTATTTCATGAATAGACCCCTGAGTGTCTAACTTGTTTTCTGAGGCTGCTGGCAAGGAAATGGAGCAACAGTGGCTGGCTGATAGTTATGGAGCAAATGAGAGTTAGAGGATCCCTGCAGAGCCGCAAGAGGCAGGCAGTAGGCAGCCCATTTGAATTCCAGGAGTGGCATAAGTTTGGAGGGCTGACTCCATCCAGAGCTTAGTAAATAGACCCTTTCGTTTTTAAAACATTAGGCAAGGCTATAACTCCAGGATCAGGAAAAGCGATCTCTCTGCACCAGCTGTATTAAGGACAATACAAACTGTAAAAGCCCACATCAGGGAGTCATACATTAGCATATCAGCATCAAATTGCTGTTATCTGTCAGTTAATAGAGACTGGAATTTATGGTAGATGCGCTAAGAGATGCATAACAGTTAACACACTAAACTGTGTACCAGCCAAGTAGTGACAGTACTACCAGGTCTCTAGGAAAGTTAGTAGAGGACATTAACCAGGAGCAGCCAATCTTCAAAACAGTTAGAACTTTATTCCCAATTTGCCAGACAGAAATTTGGCCAGTCTATTACTTCAGAGAGCAGAACTATTCTACCTAATGTCCGGTGAACTGAGTACTGAAGGTTTGCATTACAGTTTATTATATTGACCCTACTCAGCACAGAACCAGCAATACACTGTAGAAAATATAACATAATCCTGTGCAGTATAAAGTAACATATGTCTAATAATATATAACTCAAGTGCACAGTCTAGGGCTTATTCCCTAGAGGAGGAGGTGGGCCCCTAGCCAGTGGGGCCTACTGAGGGTTTCCCTGTACACCTTAGGGCCAGTCCAACCTTGCAAAGGACTAATATAAACAGAGCCAAGTGCTAAATCACTTCAGTATTTGTAGAAATTAGTAACTTTTGGAACTGTAGGGTCTAAGGAAACACTATTGCTAGTGACTCTATTTATACTACAAAGAAACAGCTGAATGTACATCAGGGAGCTGCATTTGTTTCACTGAAAGGAGTTTAAACATCTGTGGTGGGATATAATGGAATCCGAGATTGCCGGAGGTGTGGGATGATCTAGGATGGGTTTTTTTTTTAGGTGCAATCACTTACAAGGCATGGTTTTGCTTTGCAAGTGTTTGCCCTTTAAAAAAAACGTCAGAGATCGGCCTGTATCCCACACCTGGCGATCTCAAATGCCATTATATCCCTCCACTGATATTGCAGAAAAAGGAAATCTGTGGAGGCCAGTTACTGTACAGTGACAATTACTTAATTTGGGTTCAACAAACAACGGAATAACCCCCTCAACAAAGTGCACAACTTTATAGACTTCAACTGAACTTATTAACTTTAATGACTTTAATGGTAAACGTCTATGTTTAATTGTTTGCAGTACTAGTAATTTAGTTTAGAAGTTTTAAAGTGTTTTGGTTCAAATAAATAAGCTTTGACTGACATTGAATATATCAAAATTTGCAAAGACTTGTAGTATATTCCTTCTTATTATTTTCTAGTTTTCATAGCTATATTGAATTGTCAAATAGCTTGCATGTCTGTTATTGATCAATAACACTGATCCAAAACTTATATCTCCACAGACAGTGAGCATCATACTCACTGGCTCTGTGGGATCCCCAAAAACCAATTTATCAGACTATGGGAAAATTGCAGCAAACAAGACGTATTCTCACAACAAATATCCAAAATGAAAAGAGGGTTCATCAAAAAGAGCTACATGAACATATATTGGACACAGTAAAAATTAACATAATGGTGATAGAAAGATCAAGTCTACTAAATCAGAAAGCTAAAAACAATACAGATACAGCTTCTAATTTTCAATAGTCCTTTTTGACCAATTTCAACTCTGAACATAAGCAACTTGAGTCAATCATCAGAAAACACTGGTATTTATTGTTTAAAGATCCTGTTCTTAGCAATATCATTACCAAGAAACCCATTTTTCTTTATCGGAAGGCTGCAGAACTTAAAAACAGACTGGAAAGGAGTGCCCTACCTCAGAAAACATCTAATGTCATAAGATGAGAACAAAGGGGTTTCATAGATGTTACTTGTGGCTGGCCTGTAAACAAGTTAAAAAAGAGACCTCAAAATATACAGATGTTAGTATCAACAACATTGATCTTAAAATTAAAGACAATTATGTGCCATACAACAAATGTTGTCTATATGATTGAGTGTAGATCTAGATTCCTGAAAACCCGCTTAGAGGAACATCTCAGGAACATCAAGAAAGGTCTCTCCACTCATAACCTGTCAGACCATTTCAGATTACATCAACTATGCTCCCCAAAATATATAAAGAGATATTTGGGATTGAAGATGCTACTCCCATCATACACACTGATAAAGAAGTGTATGATCTTCAAATTACAGACAATGTCACCAAAAAAAATCTCAATTCCCCCCCCCCCCCCCCCCCCCACATATAGAAAAGCCGCCTTCCCAAAAAAATCTGAAAAAACTCTACGATGCTTGTTGTTTTGCCGGGATCCCCAGCAGCCTGTTTGTGTGTGTGTGTGTGTGTGTGTGTGTGTGTGTGTGTGTGTGTGTGTGTGTGTGGGGTGGGGGGGTCAAGACACAGAAGAATAGATAGATAGATATGTGTATGGAGCTGAGGGGTATATATATATATATATATATAGAGCTTGGTGGTATATATATATATATATATATATATATATAGCTGGGGATATATATATATATATATATATATATAAAATCTATACCCAGCATTTCTTCAGCCCATCCACATGTTGACAAAAAAAAGAAGACCAGCACACCACTTTTGAGAAATGAAAAACTTAATTGATGAAAAATATCCAAACAAGATGTCCATTCATTTTCACAGCTTAATGGTTATCATAGGTTACTTATCGTATTGTAATGGGGACCTCAGTCTAAGGAAATTTCACCCCGCAGCTGAAAATGTATGGACATCTTGTTTGGATATTTTTCATCAATCAAGTTTTTCATTTCTCAAAAGTGGTGTGCTGGTCTTCTTTTTTTTGGCAACATGTGAATGGGCTGAAGAAATGCTGGGTATATTATCATTTAGGGACTACAGCACCTGGATATTTAATGTATAGTGTGTAGTTCAACTATTGCTTCTCTCTCTCTCTCTATATATATATATATATATATATATATAGAGAGAGAGAGAGAGAGAGAGAGAGAGACGGCGTTTCTGGTTGGTAGGCAACTTTAGTTTATTGACTTCTGGGTCACAGCTGGGATGAGTGGACGTGCAGCAGTACAGCTGCACGTCATTTTTAATTACTGTTCCCTCCTCACTGCCTGCTTCTGGATTGGTAATGAATAACCTTTATATACTCCGCTGGCCACTCCTTCCTTGCTGGTTATAGTGTACCTATGCTGTGCAAACTGCTGGTCCCTGTTGCCTTTCATGGTCAAAATCCTGTTCATCAGTGTCCAGTATCCTGTCCTGTCAGTCATACGCTTGCCTAGTGAGGCATTCGCCATCTACCAACCCTGGCTCCTCAGCCGGGAACTTACTTTTCACCTGCATTAGCCGCCTGCCCAGACAGAGGTAGTTCCAGCTTGTGCCTCATACCTCAGGTAGCCATGTGCCTCACTCTCAGTAGTCACTCAGAACTATTTGGGGTCTTCAATCTATTGGGTGAGCTCCTACTGCTGGATATATTAAGTCCAGGTGGCCCCCAAAGTACCGGTGTATACATCTAAGTACTAAGGAAACAGCAGGGGGTTGTTATTGGTGAAAACTCTCTACTTCAAGCATCTCCATGTTCCTGTCATGTCTGTTTTGGTCCGAGTGCCTCCAAGTCTGGGCCTCACAGTTCAAACCTATCCAAGAGTCTTGATGCCAAGCAAGTTCCATGTTCCTAACAGTAGTGCTTCAGCCAAAACTCCAGAGGTTAATCCTAACAATCCTAAGGATCATATAAACAATCACTTAAGGAATTGCTTTTTCCTTCAGTAGAATTTCAAATACAAGCAACTTTAATAGAGCATTTCTCCCTGCCCTCACTGTTTTGGAATATGGGAGATGCGTCACTTCCACTCCCAGTTAATGCGGGACCAGAAGCCATTATTCTATGCTATTCTCCACAACAGCCACAACATTTTGGGAGCATGATTACGTTAATTTGCATACCGCGATATTTATTGACCCTTCCACAGCACCTACAATACAGTAAACATAGTGGAACATCCATTTTTGGTCATCGGCAATTGTGCTACGTCATTTCCAGATCCAGTCAGTGTGAAACTGGAAGTGGCGTGTTTTTCATTAGTTTCTAGTCCCATAAATAGTAGGTCCATGCATTAGGACAGTTCAAGTACTGAGGATGAATCAAGAAGTCTCTAAACACATTGTCCTGGAAGCCTAAGCAGAGTATTTTGTGGAGGTACTTCTAGACATCCAGGCCAGTACAGTCCACAACCACATATTGATATTACAGTACATTCTGTTTCTTATTTTATCTTTGTGACCACAAATATTTATGCCATTTATATAAGCTGCTTGTGTTTTGTGTGATATACTGTACAGGGTACTGAATCTTATATGCTGTATGTTATAGAACATTTTATCTGCTTATATTTTAGAATAAAACCTTATTTTTAAGATATATTCTGTAAAAATAATTTTCACTTTGTAGCTGCTATTGAAAAACAGGCATATCCTCCACTATATACCATTGCTGATTTATGGTTCACACTAGGTAATGCCCATTTCAACACCACCTTACATTTTGTCTTAAATTGGGAGCACCAAGGGAGCCCCTGTGTTTGAGTAGGCTTGCTTACACCTAGAGAAGTGCCCAATTGGGTACTCATCAACCAAAGCATCCTTACCTCTCTGTCTAGAGCTCAATGAAGAGGAGGAATCTGAACAAAGACAAGCCAAAGAAAAATGACATTTGCTAATCAACTTTTGGCAAGTAATTCACGCACTGGTGATGCCAGTTCATAGAATGTTACAAACTAACATATTGTTTTTGCATTAGATATATACTTTCTTATATATTGAACCTTCAATCTGTCTGCAAATTGAAATAACTTGGTAGCATTTAGCTATGATTATGCGCTACAACACATGTTTGTCATTGCAGTGTATCCATGTGTATATAAGTGCCATATTGTCACTAAAGTTATTCAAATAGACAAATCTGAAGTCTTGCTCAGAATGCTGAGCAGGGGAGACAGCGCACAGCCTTTGGTTTAGTTGCTGAGCAAAATAAAGTTGATCCCAATGTTCTCAGGCATTTTCTTGGTAATGACCAAACCTTATCAACAAACTTTTTTCAGGAAACAGCGCATCTAAGCATGTTCTCATCTCCCCTATTCTTAAAATGCGTCTCTTGATCCTAACACATTCTTATCTACTGACCCATATCTCTCCTCCCTTTTGCCTCCAAAATCCTTGAGCATATTGTCTACAACCGCATTACTGCCTTTCTTTCCTCCTACTTACTTCTTGGCCCATTTCAGTCTGGCTTTGGTTCTCTCCTCTCCACTGAAACTGCCCTCACAAAAGTCTACAATGACCTCCTTGCTGCGAAGTCCAGGGTCCACTACTCTTTGCTTATTCTTCTTGACCACTTTGTTGCTTTTGACACTGTGGACCACCCTTTCTTTCTGCAAATCCTTCACTGTCCTCCTACCTCTCTGACCGTTACTTCTTTGTCTCCTCTTATGACTCCACCTCCCCCCCACTTCCACTAACATTATGTGTCCCCCCAAGTTTCTGTTGTTGGTCCTCTCTTTTTTTTTTCTCTCTCTCTCTACACGTCCTCATTAGGGGAGCTCATTAGATCTTTTGACTTAAAATAGTATTGTCACGATCCGGGTAACTAAACATACTTACTTACCATCCAAGTGCCTTCTGAGACTGTCCCTGGACTCCAAGCCTGGATTCCATCTGCGCTGTCTACGTGCAGCGCGCTGCACGGCATCTCCACGGTCTCTCCTCAGTGATCCTGGCAACGCTGACATGACAGCTATCCAGCTTGGCTTATCCTAGCAGATGGCATCTCCTGCTCTCTACGGCCTCTGCCGCCGCTGCCATTACTACAAGCTTCCACATGCTGTTTACAAACAGACTTTTCCCTCCAGAGCCAAACATGGGAGCAGCCATGTTTGAGTTATTCACATGACTCTCCACAGCCAATTCGCTGTACACAGAATCCTCCCTGATTGCTCAGCCAATCCCTGCTTCCCAGTGTTGTATGTCTCTACATTCTGTGGTTGTTCCTGCTTGCTGTCTCCAGGTATTCCAGCTCCTGTGACCTTGCTCCACTTAAAGAGACCTGCACCAGTTTCCATCCTGCGATGCTGCCTGACTCCAGTGGTGTTTCCACATTGCCTCCTGTTACCAGCAGTGTTCCTTCACCGTCTCCAGTTCTCAGCGGTGTTCCCACATCATTTCCAGCTACCAGCAGTGTCTCCACATTGCCTCCTGTTACCAGCAGTGTTCATTTACTGTCCCCAGTTCTCTGCAGTGTTCCTACATTGTTTCCAGTCACCAGCGGTGTTCCTACTTTGCCTTCAGGTCACCATCAGTGTCCCAACACCGAACTCTGTCATCATCGGTGTCTCAGCATCGAACTCTGTCACCATCAGTGAGTTCAACTGTATTCTCACCATCTGTGCCAGTTCACCCAGCATCCTCGGCAGTCCTCTAGCTCTCAGCCTACCTCGGTGCTCTGCCATCGACTCCAGCTTCCAGTGTGTCATCCTCTGGTCAGTATCAGTTCATCTCATCAGTACAGTGGTTAGCTGTTAACATTTATGGACAATACCATCTCAGTGTCTTCCAAGACTGTGCCATATTGATATCATACTGTACCAAACAGCATTCTTGTTACTACCGTATCTGAGAAACTGTGCTGCTATTATTACACTGTGAATTATACTGGTGAACATTGGTTCTTTCACCTAACTGCCATTGTGATTATTGAACTGTGGGCACAATAAAGAACTTGACTTATACACCTCTGTCGTCTTGGTCATGCCTTTGGGCGTCTGTGCTAAGGGTACCCTGTATGTCCAGGAATCCAATACGGCCACCCATGTTCACATACACGTCAGCCCTACACCTGAGGCTTCCCCAGGTCAGCCTCAAACCTCCGGCTTGACAAGCATCTTCATTTATTATTATTATTAATATTATTATTATATTTTATTTATAAGGTGCCACAAGTGTTCACAGCACCGTACAAAGGGCATTCAATAGAACAGTACAGGGAGATAGAACTTAACATTACAGTAAATAAATAACAAAAGTAGAGTACAGGTAACAAAGAGCACCACAATTCAAAATACATAACACAGCTTAGATGTAAGTAGCGAGGGAGTAATCAGCGTACTACTAGGGGCTGGTGGCCATAGATAGAGATGAGCCTTTACCAGCAGTAGAAAATGCGTGTAAAGATGGTCGCTGAGTAGGAGAGAGCTGTAAGTGAAATGTGTCGAGAAGAGGGCTTTGACAACAAGAGGAAAGAGGGTCCTGCTCTGAAGAGCTAACAATCTAGTGGGAAGGGGCGACAGACAGATGACATGAGGTGCAAGCAAGCGAGAGGTAGCCTGATGTCAGGATGTAAGCAAAGCAGAGATGGTCAAGGCATGAGACAGGGGGATGGAGCAGCAGCCTTAGGACTAGGTTATGCATTGGAAGGGTACACTTTGGTGAATAGGTGGGTTTTCAATGCCCTTTCTGAAGCTTTGCAAGGTAGGGGAGAGTCTAATGGAGCGAGGGAGCGCATTACACTGAAGGGGTGCAACACGGGCAAAATCTTGAACTCGAGCATGGGAAGCAGTGACCAGGGTAGAGAAGAGGCGATGGTCATTGGCCGACCATAGGGGGCGGGAGGGAGTATGAAGGGAGAGGAGGTTGGAGATGTACGGAGCAGTGGAATTAGAGATGGCCTTGTATGTGAGGGTGAGTAGTTTGAAGAGGATTCTGTAGGGGAATGGAAGCGGCGGTAGAGGAAGATAAGCCTAGCTGCAGAGTTGAGGACAGATAGGAGGGGAGCAAGATGGGAGCGAGTGAGGCCATTGAGGAGAACGTTGCAGTAGTCAAGTCGTGAGATGACCAGTGAGTGGATGATAAGTTTAGTTGCACTCTGGGAGAGAAATGGCTTTATGTTAGCACTGTTGCATAACTGGAACCGACAGGATTGCGCCAGAGCTTGGATGTGGGGTGCAAAGGAGAGGGAGGAGTCAAGAGTGATGGCCAAGCAGTGGAGTTGGGGAACGGGGGAGATGATTGTGTTGTCAACAGTGATAGAGATATTGGTAAGGGGTGTTACCCTGGCTGGGGAATGATAATGAGTTAAGTTTTGTCCATGTTGAGCTTCAGAGAGCACTCAGACATCCAGAAGGAGATGGCGGAGAGGCAGAAACCTGAGAGAGGACAGAGGGGGACAGATCAGGAGAGGAGAGGTAGAGTTGTGTGTCATCAGCATTGAGGTGGTATTGAAGGCCAAGGGAGTTAATGAGCACCAGGGAAAAGTTGTAAAGGAAGAACAGAAGGGGGTCGAGGACAGAACCCTTAGGGACACCAACAGGAAGGATGGAAGGGTGTGAGGTGGTGCCGGAGGCAGACACAGACAAGGAGCAGTTAGTGAGGTAAGAAGTAAACCAGTCAAGGACAGTGCTAAAGAGGCCAATGTTTTGGAGTGTGCGGAGGAGAGGATGATCCACGGTGTCGAAGGCAGCAGAGAGGTCCAGAAGGATAAGTAGAGAGAAGTGTCCCCTGGATTTGGCCGAAAGCAGGTCATTGGTTACTTTCACCAGGACAGTCTCAGTGGAGTGGAGTGGAGTGGAGTGGAGTGGGCAAAAGCCAGATTGTAGTGGATCAAGGATGGATTTGTCAGTGGTAGCTGGTGAGATGGCTGTAAACCAGTCATTCAAGTAGTTTGGAGGCAAATGGAAGAAGAGAGATGGGGCGGTAGCTAGTGGGTGATGAAGGGTAGAGGTTGGTTTTTATTTAAAAATAGGTAAGACCAGAGCATGTTTGAATGGTGAGGGAAAGATGCTGGTAGAGAGTGATAGGTTGAAGAGGTGAGCAAGGTGGGAGCAGACAGTGTAGGAGAGGGAGCGGAGAAGATGGGAGGAGAAGGGTCCAAGGGGCAGGTTGAGGGGGGGAGGATAAGATGAGGGAGTGGACTTCCTTGTCTGTAGTGGGGCGGAAGAAGGACAGGGTGTGATAGATGGAGGGGAGGGATGATGGGAGCAGGGGGCAGCAGAGGGGTGACAGGAGGAGATATTGTGTCAGATTTCCTCAATTTTGGAGATCAAGAAGGAGGCAAAGTCAGTGGCAGTGAGGAAGAATGCTGATGATACTCAAATCTACCTTTCCTCCCCTTACCTCTCCCCCACTCTCCTAACTCATATCTCCAACTTTCTCTCTATCTCTTCTTGGATGTCCCAGTGCTTTCTTAAACTCAAAATGTCTAAGACTGAGCTGATCATCTTCCCACCTTCCCACACAACCTCAGCTCCCACAGTTTTATTATTTATTGATTGCACTATTATCTACTCTAGACTGTCAAAGATGGATTGGGTGAATTTGAGAGTACATGATCTGTTGCAGATCGCAACATCATCCAATATATCATAGTGTGTACCAAGCTTGAAAGAAGGGATATCACTGTGGTGCTAGTCAGTAATGATAAGCTGTTTGGACTTTACAAAATTTGTGACCACCTGAACTTCCGGTAACTCAGTAAATCAGAGCACTGGCTTGGGGTTTTCCTGCCAGGCTCAGATTCCAAATCGAGGCAAAATGTCATCATCCTGGTGTCGGATTCTTGCAGGTTTTGGATTCTATATGAGGAATATACAATGGTGACTTGGCTCCTTTTCATTCCAGTCATGCTGCTGTGTGCTGTGCTCTGCTGTGTCTAAGTGCTGTGTCAATACACAAGCTGTGCTGTCACTGTGTCCATCCACAAGCTGTGCTGTCACTGTGTCCATCCATAAGTTGTACTGTCACTGTGTTCATCTATAACCTGTGCTGCCACTGTCCATCCGCAAACTGTGCTGTCACTTTGTCCATCCACAAGCTGTGCTGTCACACTGTCTATCCACAAGCTGTGCTGCCACTGTTTTCATCTATAAGATGTGCTGCCACTGTGTCCATTCACAAGCTATGCTGTGTCAATCAAGTGGCTATGCTGAGTCCAGTCACCTTAGACTAATTATTTATGTCACAGTGGTGCAGAGACAGAAGGCTCCACAGGCCATACTCACTGCATTCACATAGAAGCAGTGTGACTCCCTACACTGCCAGTTGTGAAAAAAGTTTTAAAAAGTTAAAAAGAGTAAAGAAATAATTAAAAAGTTGTCATTTTTAAAACGTTTCTTTAATCTGTGTGCACTGTACCCCAGTACGTTTATTCATGTACATATAAAAGCCCTTTGAATTCCCGCAGTAAGAGTTGAGCTACAAATTTAAAAAAAGAAAAAAATGGTTCTATTGTTTGTACTGTTCTCTGCACTGTAGCCCAATATGACTTTGTTCACATATCTAGAAAAGCCCTTTGAATCCCTGCTGTGTGAGCAGAGTTGAAAATTGAAATAATGTTAAAAAATATATTGTTTGTATTGTTCTGTGCGCTGTACCCCAGCTCACATACATAGAAAAGTCCTTTGAATTCCCTCAGTGTAAGCTGAGCTGCGAAGTGAAAAAAATAAAAAAATATATACAGTATATTGTTCTGTTTGTAGTGTTCCATGTGCTGTTCCCCAGTACAACTTTGTTCACGTACATAGAAAAGCCCATTTTAATCCCCTCAATGCAAACAACTGCAAATTTAAAAAAAAATAGTTTTGTTCTGTGTACTGTTACCCAGTATGACTTTGTTCATGCATATAGAAAAGCCATTTTAATCCCTGCAGTGTTAGCTGAGCAGGAATCTTGGTACTGTAAAGCTGTTATCTTAGCTGCCTTAAGCCCATTGGTAGCTTTTTTTTGTAAGGCCCAAACAAACCATGCACTTCAGCACAAAAGTGTCAGTCCCTGTTGCTGAAGTGCTTGGTTTGATAAACTTTGCATGTTCTTTTTAATATCCAACATAAGGGTGAGTGGGAGGGTTTTAAAGACAATTCCATCTTACACCACTTTTCATTTCTGCTACTGCTGTGTGCCAATGTCTCATAGATGTGCTATAAACTGCTGTGTGTTTGTGCCACTGCTCTATCACTTAGTAACTAGTTAGTTCGCTGCAGCCTTTGGCCTAAACTGGATGAAAACAATGATAAGAGCTGTGAAGTTGTCAAAATTGTGGTTAAAATACTGTAGGCCCAAATTCTGTGATTTTAGTTTTGTGGGGCGGGGGGGGGGGGGGGGTTATACATTTTTGAAAAAGCACAGATCCAAAACCAGTGAGATGGTTTTGGCAAAACCAAAACCCGATGACTAATTAGAACCAAAGCCAAAACCCGCAAAAGTGGGCCAGCTCACATTTGTACTAATAATTGGTAGTCTGCCAGAAAAAAACCTTAAGTTGTAACCTTAAGTTGTTTGAACTTTTTAAGGCAGTCAATTATAAGTAGGACATCATAAAAAAAAACCCATTTTGAACAATTTATGATGTCCATTTACAGAGTATTCACCACACTGTGAGATATTAATTTTGTTTACTTTTTTACAGGCATGTGTAATAATAATCCAAGTTTTATTATATTCATAATAAGGGATTGCGGAATTGCACTTAAAATACAGGATTGAACGAACAATAAATAATTTAACTAATCAGATATATTTTCCGGTGTCTCTTAATAAAGCAGATACATTTGTATTTGTATTCAATTTTTATTGTATTAATCAAATGTTTTAATGGAGACTCAACCAAAGTCTGATTGCCTGAGACAAATAAAACTTTTATCTGCACTGCAGGCTATAATTAAGAGATATAGCCACAGAATAAATTATGGTAATGTGCCTTGGAGCGGAATCAGAATAAAATAGAATTTGCAGAGGGTAACATTAATCCTTCAGTTTTATGACTGCTAAAACCATCACACCATTTACTCTATTATTATATGGAGATATAAGTGAATTTGCTTGGCGCACTGTGGAAGGTGATAATTTAATACTGTACATTCCCCTTTCTTATAATTATACTCACACCTAAGACACAACAAATAGCTGTTTATGTGATATGCAGTATGTTTACTTACAAACCAAAATAATTAAACCAGCAGATATATAATAATAATGACCATGCCAATGTAATTATATCTTCATGAATGACATATGGATATGCTTAGATGTCAAGAATAAACTGTTGTAATGGCCATTTCATTATCTGTAAAACACTTTAGCAGTGGGTATCTATTTCACTTGATAGGATGTGCTGAATTAGGGGTCTAATTAAACGGAACACTATTTTAAGCCAATAAACTTTAGTGATATAAGAGGTATTTTCAGGGCAATTTATCAAAATCGTCACGACAGACAGAACAGAAGCCCATCCTAATATGAGCCCATCCCGGCAAAGAGAGAAATGTACAGCGTTACCTTTTACGATCACTTTATTGTCGAGTTTGGACCCTACTTACATATACATACCGTGCATACGCACATCATAGGCTACTGGAGAGCGATTTCTGATCTAAGATCTCTGGAGAAGCTATAGTCTATAGGCCACATTTCCTAATGCCATCTAAAGACAACATTAGCTCTCAGTGATAAAGTTACATCTCTGCAGGTTCATGACCTACAGCATGACCCTTCTTAAACCTATTGTTACAGTATATAGCCCTGATAATAATGTTAGCGTTAATTATGTGGAAACAGCAAACATAACTTAAGGTAAATACATATTTGATAAATAATCCCTCAATTCTTTTCGCACAGAACTAAAGACATAAAAATATCTCCCTTTACCCCAGCACCCAAAAAAATACATTGCATGAATAATGTACAGGATGTATACTATACAATACTATTAAGTTGTAAAATATTATAGTTTCCACCTTTTTTTATATATGGATATATCTCTCAGAAATTGGAAAAATCCAATTTCAAAATTGTGTAGAGGAAGCAAACACTGACTCTGGACTTCTCCGCAGCTTTATTTTGTCAGGATGACTGTAGACCAATAAAAAGTTCATGGCCAATAAAAAGTTCACTGATTAACAGAGATCTACTCCCTACTCTCCGGTCAGCTAAATACCCCCAAAAAGTCTTTTATACCTTAGACTCCTCCTCCCCTTCCCAGACTGACCAGCAAACAACACTCCCACCTTGCTTTTAAAAGGAAGCTCTTCACAGCTGCTCTGGTTCTATAATCACATGCTTTCAGCTGCCTCAGGCTGGAGAATAGAACTGCATGAAATTAATCAAACATGTAAGACAAACATTTCCTATCTTCCAAATGCATGGTTTTCCGGGGCTTAACAGCTAAACACCTCTGGATCCTTTGTAGCACACTGCCCCTACTGCCACAATATACATAACCCTTGGACATGTAGTGGCATTGAAGAAATATATATTGGTGAGGGGCTGCTTACTAAGGATATTGCGGTCTCTATTTGTAATTACAGTAATATATGTGTATTGTTGTATTTTATGTACCCAAATAAGTTAAAAGTAACTCTTTATTCAAATGTAATTTGATATATGTAGCTTTGTCAGGTATTATTGTTTCTGTAATGGAAAGGTTAACCAATTTGCAATGTTTGTAAGGGAGACTCGGGTAGTGCTGAGGAAACCGTGGAGCATGGATCATAGACTTCTGGAACTGCCTCATGCTCAGCTGCGTTTATGGGGTAAGGTAAAGCGAGAGGAGCAGGTGGGAAGACAAGCAGAGCATATAACAGTAAGCTCTGATGTAGAGATGTACAGAGTTTGTCTGTCAGCAAGTCCGATGGCTAATAGCGCAGTTGGCAGAAATCTCTGGAGATTGGTCATAGGTGCTGCTGATAATTGGGGCGAGCCATTTGGCTTTATTATACATCACAGATTGTGACTTTGTTAAAATTTGTAAGAAGCACAGTTCAGCAGCTGCTGGTTGAGGTACTAGCACAGCCTGTTTATTTAGTACCTCCCACTAAGTGACTTAAGTTTAGCTACTGTATATAGCTACCTGCTAATTCTCTTCACAATAACTGGCTCAGTATAGTATATTGCTACCTAAACATTCTCGTCACAGAGGGGGAGATGTACTAAGCCTTGAAAAGTGATACATTTCCAGCAAAAGTACCAGCCAATCAGCTCCTAACTGCCATTGTTACAGGCTGGGTTTGAAAAATGACAGGACCTGGTTGGTTGGTAATTTATCACTGTGAAATCTAACACTTTTCAAAGCTTAGTACATCTGATCCAGTAGCTGACTCACAACAGTATAAGGACTGGATGCACTAAGGCTAAAATGAAGTAAAACTGCATTTCCCATATGTATACAAAGCCAAGGAAAGTGAATATTTCTGGAACTTGTACCCAGTAGGTAACTCAATCTATAGATGGCATTGCCTAATAGAAGCCTATAGCCTTCTTTTCACATTCTGTCCTGCATATGATCCATTTGTATTCCTTCCAGTGTCACGTGTGGCTTTTACATCATGCGGTGTATGCGCAAGGACTCCGAGGTCATAAATACAGAAGTCCTATTATTTCAAAGGACAGCTCTTATCAGAAGAGCTGTCTTTTGTGATTTCATTCACAATTCTATGTGCATACCAGTATTATTAACATCCCTATGCACGTGATGATTTGTAGGATATACAGTATCGCATCCTTAATGCGATACGATGCGCAGTACATGCTGTCTAAGGATTTCCTACAATTTCTGGTCACAATAACAGGCTCAGAATATCTTATAATCATCAGCCACTGTCAGATCTCCAAAGAAGGCAGCTATTCAACAAGCTATAGCTCTCAAGTGAAGTAGAAAGGATGGTATCAATATCCTGGTGGTGGAAATCCCGATGGTCAGACTGCTGACAGTGGCATCCCAACATTCAAAATCCCAACAGATTTTAACCCTAACCATAATCTAACCACTCCCCTCGCTGACTTCCCGTCATGCCAAACCCTAGACCTAAGCATAATCCTACAGTATGCCCAGTACTTACCATTGTGATTCATTGGCATTGTGACCATCTGGATTGTGCTGTCTGCAATCTGACTATCAGACTTTTAACTATTGGGATTCTGACCACATCCCATGTATAACCATGCAATAAGATTCTGCGTGATCATTTAAGTAAATCACAAACACCACATGAGCAAATCCATAATTTCTGAGTTTAGTTGTTCAGAGTATGCATAATGAGTATGGAGAGTAACAGTGACTACACAAGGGGTCCCTAGTTACCACTATTCCTACAGAGATCCCAACAGGTTATAGGCCAAGGATTGTAAAGGTATAATTTAGTATTGAATTTAACTACTGTAACAGATACCGGTATCAATCTTATTGCATTAAGTGTGAATGGTTATAGTGTATGTGTATAAAGAGCCTTACAATTCATAGGAAAGCATGGAACTCTATTTTTATAGTAGTGGAATTGTGACAATATAGCATACAAGTGAGTGAAACAAAAACTATTATGTATATATGTATATTATGTGTATATGTGTATATATATATATATATATATATATATGTATGTATATATATATATATATATATATATATATATATAATGAAGTCTTGACGGATGAAACGCGTTGCTCAATGATTGCTCTCTAGACTGACCTCCACATAAAAGATAAGAACCTATTCCATGCACTTTGTATTTTTAATTTTTTTTTTTATCTTCTTATTATCTGAATTGTCTACCATTAAGGTTGTTTTATTTATCAATTGTTTTTGCTGTCTTAACTAGAAATTCATATATCTATGTTTGTAGAATAAATTGATAATTTTTTTAATGGAAAATTTGACTATTACTCTAGTTCCTTTCCACCTGACACAATTGGTCGCTGATGCCCATATCCCCCCCTTTTTTATACATTAATTGCTCAGTGGCTTACCATTGCCAGCTTATTTAAGGGCCTGCAGACACCTTTTGTACCAAGGAAGTGTCATTTTCTGGACAGTTTTTATAGTTATACAATTAAGTAAGTCTTTCACAAGTGGCGCTGTATTTTTCTTTATATTTATATATATATATATATATATATATATATATATAAACAAATACTCCGGCACTCCTGGCCTCCCCAAATGGTGGGTGTAACTTGCTCCGGTGCCCTCCTCAGGGTGAAAAACCCTTAGTATACACACAGGTGGACAATGAGAGGCGGCACTCAGCAGACTTGTGGTAAACTTCAAACCAATGTATTCAGTGCAGTCAACGTTTCGGGGACCACCTCCCCGTCTTCAGGACAAGTGTACAGTGTTATACAAACATATTTATACATATCTACTTACCCCCCTGATCAGTTTCCCCACCAGCGCCTCCCACGGCCGCGTCTCCCGTGCTCTCAGCCCTGCGTCCTCGTCGCACCACGTGATCCAGACCACCTGATGGGGAAGTGACGTCACGGCGCCCGGCCGGGGCGCGTAACCATGGTGACCCTGTAATCACAATAATAACAAACATACAGAGGGTTATCTCGCATGATCGGACAGTGTTTCAGTGCATCAGGTCCCATAGGGACATCAAACATATACAATATTGCAATGGCCTAACACCATTACCGTGTCTATAAAAAAAACATCTAATTAAGACGATCCCTGTCAGCCAGGGAACGATATATATACAAATAAATAAACCGATCAATGCTGTCAACCCCTACAATTTGCATATCGATACCAGCAATACACAAATAACAATACCCCCGTTAAAAATCTTACAGTGTGCAACCTACATGTGCAACAAATATATACATATTTTAAGGCCTCCTCTCTTATGTCCTCCCGGTATCATCAACTTCACCGCATTAAGATCTTTTTATTTTTATGCATTTCTTTAAGGGAATTAAGATTCTTTACCACTGCATTACATACACGGCTCCTTTGGCACCTTAACTTCAACCGCTCCTCTATTCTATTTGATGTAAGCAATTCGAGACAGCTAGCCCCACCAGTTATAGGAAATTAATCAACCCTAAGCTATCGTTTAGCCCGCCTGGTTTTAGAGTATTCAGCCTGTGGATCCACATGGATTCCAGCTGTAGGAGCTGTTTACCCCTATTTCCACCTCGCTGTGATGCTGGAACATGATCTATGATCCTATGTTTGAATGTACCCATCCCATGTTTAAATTCTACAAAGTGACGTGCCACAGGCTGTTCCCCACTTCCTGATGCCAGAGCGTTCCTAATGGCTTGCCTGTGTTGCGCCATCCTGATTTTGAACTGGCATTCAGTTTTGCCAATATAATAACGCCCACAAGGGCAAATTATGGCATATACCACAAACTTCGAGCTACACGTTAGTGGCCATTTTATTGGGAATTTTTTACCACTAAAGGGGTGTGAGATATAGTCACCTGGGGACATATGTGAACAAGTTGTGCATCCTGTGCATTTAAAGCACCCATTTTTTCGTGTTAAAAAGTTAGTGGGGGTGTTCTTTAGCTTTGACAAATCTGTCTTCACCACTATGTCCCTGATGCTTCTCCCTCTCGTGTAGCTTGGCATTAACCGTTGCTTATGGAATACTTTCAGTTCTGGATCAGTAGACACCAGGGGCCACAGACTCTTTACTTTCTTGTTAATAAGATCACTTTTCACATTATATTCATTCACCCATGGGATAACCCCAGCTTTCTGTTTGGGACCATGATCCTGCAATAATGTTTCTCTACTCAATTCCTGGGCTTTTTTTCTAGCCGCAGTCAGAAGCTTAACTGGGTAACCTCTCTGACGGAATCTCTGTTCCATCTCATCCAGTTGTTTTAATCTTTCACCCTCATCATTGTTAACTCTACACACCCGCAAAAATTGCGAGTATGGTAGGCCCTTGACCGTTGCAGGAGGATGAAAACTGTCATGTCTTAGGATGGTATTGCGATCTGTGGGTTTTTTATATAACCCGGTCATGATCTTACCATCCTGAATCCTAATCTTTATATCCAGAAAGCAAATCTCAGACTTATGACACACCAATGTCAACTTAATCGGGCTGGTCGTAGAGTTATGGGCAAACACTAATCGACTAAGCTCGACTTCATCTCCTCTCCAAAAGAGGAGTAAGTCGTCAATATAGCGATAATAAATGAATAATCGCTCAGATACCTGCGGGTCAGCAAAGAACAGTGTCTTTTCTGTATCCCACATATAGGCATTTGCGAACGAGGGTGCCACGGGAGAACCCATGGCACACCCCGTTCGCTGCCTAAAGTACTTATCATCAAAGATGAAAAAATTGTGTGTGAGCGTAAACTCAAGTAACACCATAAAAAAATCAATGTCAGGCCCCTCATATCTCAAATTCCCTGTGATGAGTTGCCTTACCGCCTGCAGTCCCTGTGTGTGGGGAATGCAGGTGTAAAGGCTAGTCACATCGATGGTGGCCAGAGTAACCTCTGGTGGCACACCATCGATGGTCAAAAATTTTCTTAACAGCATATTCGAGTCTTTCAAATGTGTGAACGTCCCCTGAATACAGGGCTGCAGGAAAGCGTCCAAATAGACCGCCACCGGTTCACACAGAGACCCCCTGGCGGAAATGATCGGTCTACCAGGAGGCCTCTGTGCGTCCTTGTGGATCTTAGGAATTGTGTAGAATATTGGTGTGACTGGAAACTCCGGACAAAGTTTCTTAACCAGATCGGCTGAAATCACCCCATCACCTTGTGCCCGTTGTAAGATGTCCAGCAACTCTGCTCTGTATTCCTGAGATGGATCTTTAGATAATTTACTATACGTATCCACGTCATCAAGGAGCCTATAGCACTCACTCTTATAGTCTGTCACATTCTGCACGACTATTGCACCCCCCTTGTCAGCCTTCCGAATGATTATGTCCTTTCTCTTGCCTAGGGCTGTAAGTGCATCCCGCTCATCCTGTTTTAAATTATGATGCTTAACAGATGTCACAGAACTCTCTGCAGATTCTACCATCCTATGAAATGTTTTCAATGATGGGTTCTGTGTGACAGGATCAAATCTAGACCTAGGCCCTAGTTTCTGTACTCTTAGTGGCATGGCGGTTTGTGTCCTGGGGGATGTATCTTTGCTAAAGTGCTCCTTGATTTTTAGAGTGCGATATAGTTTAAAAGTGTCCACCTTCCATCTAAAATCATTCCCGAAATTGGTGGGGACAAAGCTCAGTCCTTTGTTCAAAACTCTCACCTCTGCAGGGGTCAGGGGGGTAGATGATAAATTGAAAATCAGCGTTTCTTCCCCTTCGCAGCTTTTGGTTTGCTTTTGGCGTTGGTTCTGTCTTCCTCGTCGCGTGGGTTTACTTTTGTTTTTCCTCCCCGTGCTGCCACCACAGCCCGGGTGTTTACCCCTAAAGGGGTCTCCTCATGTGATGAATTCGCTGACGGTATCCCAGCGTCTTCCGACTCACTCGCTGAGGTGTGCTGTTGTCTTCCTCTACTCCTAAACCTTGGATTACGCGGGAATTTTCTCCTAGTATCGTTGGTATTGGTATTACCTAGCCAGGTATATACCCTGTGATGCGCATAGTCCAATTGCACCTTTTGTAATTTCTCTTTTTTAAATTTAAGGAGATTATTCTTGTACTGTTCGACTTGATCATTAATTTTTTGTATCCAAGATTTGGATTGTTCGGAGGCCAGCAGTTCAGCGTGTTCTGTCTCGAACTTGGTAATGCTTTCCCGGGTTTTGTTTAATTCTTTAGTGGATTCGTCGATAACTAATAGCACCAAGTCCATAGAACATTTATTCAACACCGAGATCCATTTTTTGCAAAAGTCCATACTGTATCTGCCGATGGTGGGTATATTGTGGATTCTAAAACCTCTGGGCAGTTGTTTAGCCCTATAGTAATCCGACAAAGTCCGGCTATGATATAAATAATCCAGCTCTCGCTTCCGCAAGCGATACAGGTCACGTTGCATATCATCATTAGACGGTGTGAACACTTCTGCAAAAGCTGGTTCTTTGTGCAATATTTTTTCTGCCTCCACATCAGAGAAACTCAGAGTTTCATATGTATCGCAGTGTAACAGAAAAGAGGTGAAATCTCCTCCTTCAGGCACCGGGGTTGCCATATTACTCCAACAAAGTGCAAGTGCTGGTGTGTGCAAAATCCACAATACTCAAAAAAGTGCCAGTGCAAAACAAACAAACAAGAAACCTGGATCTGGAGGGTGGTCAGACAATGCAAAAAATAATCCTGGTGCCTTGAGAGGACCTTTGTGCTTGCACTTCACGCAAGGACCTAAATCTAAACAACAAATACTCCGGCACTCCTGGCCTCCCCAAATGGTGGGTGTAACTTGCTCCGGTGCCCTCCTCAGGGTGAAAAACCCTTAGTATACACACAGGTGGACAATGAGAGGCGGCACTCAGCAGACTTGTGAAAAACTTCAAACCAATGTATTCAGTGCAGTCAACGTTTCGGGGACCACCTCCCCGTCTTCAGGACAAGTGTACAGTGTTATACAAACATATTTATACATATCTACTTACCCCCCTGATCAGTTTCCCCACCAGCGCCTCCCACGGCCGCGTCTCCCGTGCTCTCAGCCCTGCGTCTTCGTCGCACCACGTGATCCAGACCACCTGATGCGGAAGTGACGTAACGGCGCCCGGCCGGGGCGCGTAACCATGGTGACCCTGTAATCACAATAATAACAAACATACAGAGGGTTATCTCGCATGATCGGACAGTGTTTCAGTGCATCAGGTCCCATAGGGACATCAAACATATACAATATTGCAATGGCCTAACACCATTACCGTGTCTATAAAAAAACCATCTAATTAAGACTTTAGCAAAGATACATCCCCCAGGACACAAACCGCCATGCCACTAAGAGTACAGAAACTAGGGCCTAGGTCTAGATTTGATCCTGTCACACAGAACCCATCATTGAAAACATTTCATAGGATGGTAGAATCTGCAGAGAGTTCTGTGACATCTGTTAAGCATCATAATTTAAAACAGGATGAGCGGGATGCACTTACAGCCCTAGGCAAGAGAAAGGACATAATCATTCGGAAGGCTGACAAGGGGGGTGCAATAGTCGTGCAGAATGTGACAGACTATAAGAGTGAGTGCTATAGGCTCCTTGATGACGTGGATACGTATAGTAAATTATCTAAAGATCCATCTCAGGAATACAGAGCAGAGTTGCTGGACATCTTACAACGGGCACAAGGTGATGGGGTGATTTCAGCCGATCTGGTTAAGAAACTTTGTCCGGAGTTTCCAGTCACACCAATATTCTACACAATTCCTAAGATCCACAAGGACGCACAGAGGCCTCCTGGTAGACCGATCATTTCCGCCAGGGGGTCTCTGTGTGAACCGGTGGCGGTCTATTTGGACGCTTTCCTGCAGCCCTGTATTCAGGGGACGTTCACACATTTGAAAGACTCGAATATGCTGTTAAGAAAATTTTTGACCATCGATGGTGTGCCACCAGAGGTTACTCTGGCCACCATCGATGTGACTAGCCTTTACACCTGCATTCCCCACACACAGGGACTGCAGGCGGTAAGGCAACTCATCACAGGGAATTTGAGATATGAGGGGCCTGACATTGATTTTTTTATGGTGTTACTTGAGTTTACGCTCACACACAATTTTTTCATCTTTGATGATAAGTACTTTAGGCAGCGAACGGGGTGTGCCATGGGTTCTCCCGTGGCACCCTCGTTCGCAAATGCCTATATGTGGGATACAGAAAAGACACTGTTCTTTGCTGACCCGCAGGTATCTGAGCGATTATTCATTTATTATCGCTATATTGACGACTTACTCCTCTTTTGGAGAGGAGATGAAGTCGAGCTTAGTCGATAAGTGTTTGCCCATAACTCTACGACCAGCCCGATTAAGTTGACATTGGTGTGTCATAAGTCTGAGATTTGCTTTCTGGATATAAAGATTAGGATTCAGGATGGTAAGATCATGACCGGGTTATATAAAACACCCACAGATCGCAATACCATCCTAAGACATGACAGTTTTCATCCTCCTGCAACGGTCAAGGGCCTACCATACTCGCAATTTTTGCGGGTGTGTAGAGTTAACAATGATGAGGGTGAAAGATTAAAACAACTGGATGAGATGGAACAGAGATTCCGTCAGAGAGGTTACCCAGTTAAGCTTCTGACTGCGGCTAGAAAAAAAGCCCAGGAATTGAGTAGAGAAACATTATTGCAGGATCATGGTCCCAAACAGAAAGCTGGGGTTATCCCATGGGTGAATGAATATAATGTGAAAAGTGATCTTATTAACAAGAAAGTAAAGAGTCTGTGGCCCCTGGTGTCTACTGATCCAGAACTGAAAGTATTCCATAAGCAACGGTTAATGCCAAGCTACACGAGAGGGAGAAGCATCAGGGACATAGTGGTGAAGACAGATTTGTCAAAGCTAAAGAACACCCCCACTAACTTTTTAACACGAAAAAATGGGTGCTTTAAATGCACAGGATGCACAACTTGTTCACATATGTCCCCAGGTGACTATATCTCACACCCCTTTAGTGGTAAAAAATTCCCAATAAAATGGCCACTAACGTGTAGCTCGAAGTTTGTGGTATATGCCATAATTTGCCCTTGTGGGCGTTATTATATTGGCAAAACTGAATGCCAGTTCAAAATCAGGATGGCGCAACACAGGCAAGCCATTAGGAACGCTCTGGCATCAGGAAGTGGGGAACAGCCTGTGGCACGTCACTTTGTAGAATTTAAACATGGGATGGCTACATTCAAACATAGGATCATAGATCATGTTCCAGCATCACAGCGAGGTGGAAATAGGGGTAAACAGCTCCTACAGCTGGAATCCATGTGGATCCACAGGCTGAATACTCTAAAACCAGGCGGGCTAAACGATAGCTTAGGGTTGATTAATTTCCTATAACTGGTGGGGCTAGCTGTCTCGAATTGCTTACATCAAATAGAATAGAGGAGCGGTTGAAGTTAAGGTGCCACAGGAGCCGTGTATGTAATGCAGTGGTAAAGAATCTTAATTCCCTTAAAGAAATGCATAAAAATAAAAAGATCTTAATGCGGTGAAGTTGATGATACCGGGAGGACATAAGAGAGGAGGCCTTAAAATATGTATATATTTGTTGCACATGTAGGTTGCACATTGTAAGATTTTTAACGGGGGTATTGTTATTTGTGTATTGCTGGTATCGATATGCAAATTGTAGGGGTTGACAGCATTGATCGGTTTATTTATTTGTATATATATCGTTCCCTGGCTGACAGGGATCGTCTTAATTAGATGGGTTTTTTTATAGACACGGTAATGGTGTTAGGCCATTGCAATATTGTATATGTTTGATGTCCCTATGGGACCTGATGCACTGAAACACTGTCCGATCATGCGAGATAACCCTCTGTATGTTTGTTATTATTGTGATTACAGGGTCACCATGGTTACGCGCCCCGGCCGGGCGCCGTGACGTCACTTCCGCATCAGGTGGTCTGGATCACGTGGTGCGACGAGGACGCAGGGCTGAGAGCACGGGAGACGCGGCCGTGGGAGGCGCTGGTGGGGAAACTGATCAGGGGGGTAAGTAGATATGTATAAATATGTTTGTATAACACTGTACACTTGTCCTGAAGACGGGGAGGTGGTCCCCGAAACGTTGACTGCACTGAATACATTGGTTTGAAGTTTTTCACAAGTCTGCTGAGTGCCGCCTCTCATTGTCCACCTGTGTGTATATATATATATATATATGCAAAAGTGGTAGGACCCAGCGCCTCTCATGCAAGCAGTGACAATGATTCTATAAACGTTTATATGCGTACCAGAAAGATGAAAAATTCAAACTTATAGCAGGGTCTTGTTGCTCCTGTTTCTCCCTCCTCTGTGCTCCAGACTCATCCGACGTATGGAGTATATAGGAAGAAGAACAAAATCCCTGATTGTGCAATATTGCAAATGTTTATGACACCACATGAAAGGTGATAAAAAAATGCGATTTATGTGCCCACATCCTTGTGATAAGAAAAAAGAATATATTTAATAATACCCTCTCAATCTGGATGCTTCGTGTATAACGGGGATCTTTAGTACAGCATCTTAGATTCTGTAAGATGACTCCATGCCTTAAAACCAAAATATAAAAACTCCCAAACGGGAAAAGAGCCAATAGTGTGATATTGTCTTTTTCAATTTTTTTAATTAGACATATAAAACACATATAAAAATGGACTCATACAATAAATGTAAGGAACACAAGCTTATTTGGAAGTCTGTGGAGGAGTGTAGCTAATTACCAACGCGTTTCGTCCTTTTGTTATTCCTAGGACTTCTTCAAGGGGATATATGGCAACAAATGAGGTGGCACTCAGAGACTGAAACTTAAAAGAAGGGGAGGTGGTCCCTGAAATGTTGATACTCATGTTTACACTATTACACTTTTAAGTTTCAGTCTCTGAGTGCCGCCTCGTTTGTTGCCATATACTATAGTGGAGATCCCCTCTGCTGGGGAGGGCACCTGAGCATCACCGATCCTGCCGTGGATTGATTAGAGTGCCGTAGCAGTTGTATATGTATATATATGTATATATATATATATATATATGTATGTATGCATGTATGTATGTGTATATATATATATATATATATATATATAATATACTGTATATGTATAAAATATTTGTTTCACAAATTTATGTTATAGCTATCTTCCTTTTTATCTCCTTTGGAAATTGAAAAAATGTTTATGTTTAACTGGACATAATATAGAGCAATTTTATATATATATATATATATATATATATATATATAAGATCTGCTCTTCTAATGGAGGTTTTGTTATATTAGCAGCTCCAGTTTTAATTTACCTTTTTCAAAACACTATGTAAGATTTAGTATGTCAATACTCTCTAATAAAATCAGATTACTGTTTGATTGAGTCATTCCACCACAGGATACAGTCATACCACACTGGTTGACGCCCAATTCCGCCCGATCTTGGAAGCTAAGCAGTGTAGGGCCCAACTAGTACCAAGTGGGGCACCACTTGGGAAGATTGGGTACTGTACAGAGTGGGCCATGGTGGGCTCGTAGCAGTTCTTCTATATCCAATATTGACACACGGGAAGTCCATCAGCTCACTTATTATATCTTTATCTCTATACAATCACTAATAGACATGTACACTTCGAGCACATTGGTACATATTATCTGATGGACACCTCTTAATTATCAAGTAGGCATTGTGTATCCACTTCCCTTTTCCCCCATATTCCCCTTAATTACTCTACTTCTTAGAGGCTGTTAATAATGCCTCATAATACAATTTATAGCACCATTTACCTTGTAGTGCATTATTATGGTAACTTGGACTACTTACCCCTGGAAAAAACCTTACACCTGGTAATTAATAGCCTAGAGATAGGCAGTACTGAATAGCCTATGTCCTAATATATGTAAATTATTTTAATTATTTAATTAAGTAACATACATATTTGCATTACCCAGTGTAATGCCTATATACAAAGTTCCGTTTATTCCCATTTACAATAGCATTTCTCCAAAATTATATGAGTCTCATTGATATAAAATACTAACTAAGTCTAAATGATACACCAAAATTTGTACTATTCTTTTTTGTTTATTTCATGTGAGCTGCGTCTACATCCTAAAAACGTCCTAAAAATATGTCTAAGACTACAAGGCTCCATAAAGATGGCCGCCGCGATGATTGACAGCCCACTTCGTCCTATAACTGAGTGAGAACTGTCGAGTCCCGCCGCAACAGGAGGTGTGGCATACCCAATACTATGAACTGGCCGGAAGCGGGGAAGCGCAGTGATTGAATCCAGATGCGAATACCGGAAGTGTGGCAGAGTGTGCATGCGCACCACGACAAAGCGGACGCAGGAAGTGGGGCGGAAGTGACGCCGGGCGCGCACCCGGACTGTTTTTGTCAATAACAAAAGTTCTAATACTTGTTTTTGTACTATATCAAGCTCTCTGGAACTGTCATTACATTCTCTACTCCTGACATATGCCTATACTTAAGTTTACTGTGATACTAGTAATATATAGCCCCAACAGGAAGTGATGTCATAATCACTTATCTCTAATTGTATCAGCTATAAATAGTGATACTGCTCAGTAGTCCCCTGCCCCTTGATGAAGTTTGATGGACGAAACGCGTTGGGCTTACCTCAATTGGGCAGTACGGATGGTGTAATGGTTAGCTCATGGGTTCGATTCCCACCATTGCCCTAACTGTGTGGAGTTTGTATATTCTCCCTGTGCTTGCGTGGGTTTCCTCCGGGTACTCCGGTTTCCTCCCACAATCCAATAAATATACTGGTAGGTTAATTGGCTTCCAACAAAATTAACCCTAGTGTGATTGTGTGTGTGGTGTACATGTGGTAGGGAATATAGATTGTAAGCTCCACTGGGGCAGGGACTGATGTAAATGGGCAAATATTCTATGTAAAGCGCTGCGGAATATGTGTGCGCTATATAAATAACTGGTAATAAATAAATAAATAAATAAATAAACAAATAATTGACCCTCCATTTTAAGATAAGCAATACTCTCTTATCTTAGAAGTTTTATGCTTTTAGTGACTTTTTATTGCTAAAAATTTTTTGCTATTGTGTATGATTCTAGCTTTGCTTTTGTGTAGTTCTTATAACATCTTATGCCTATAATCTTTTAGCCCGCCATTTTTTATTACTTTTTGTATAAATATACTGTCATTTTTTTTTTAAACATGTATCCTTCTAGATTCTTCATATTCATCTAAATCTACTAGACACTGTTGGTCGCTAATACCCCTATCCCTTTACTCATATATATATATATATATATATATATATATATATACACACACTGTATATGTATAAAATATTTGTTTCAAAAATTTATGTTATATCTTTCTTCCTTTTTATTTCCTTTGGAATTTGGAAAAATGTTTATGTTTAACTGGACATAATATAGAGCAATTATATGTATGTATATATATATATATATATATATATATATATATAAGATCTGCTCTTCTAATGGAGGTTTTGTTATATTAGCAGCTCCAGTTTTAATTTACAAATTGTACATAGAACAATGCTAGAGAGTTGCAGGGACCACACAGATTGCATTTGAGTATGAAATACAATTGAGATTAAGTAAGGTCTACAGGACAGATTGTTAAAAGGACCTTCTCTGCCAAAAATATTATAATTTGTTACCCTGAAGTCAGCTACAAGAATCGTTATAAACATGTGGTTTATGTCTATTAAGTGCGTTTCTTATTTTATCATAGTCGTAGACCCGCAATGTTTCTTCATTATTTCCTTCTTGGCAATGCTATCAATTCAGAAATATTTTTGACATACTCAGCATTTCTAGAATTCCTTCCAAATTAATTACCATGGTGAGTGAGAACATGTTAGATATGGATTTATTTTAATATGCTGCCCCCTGCAGAGTAACACTGACAGTAAATCACAGAACACTGTTTTTATTTGGCAAATGAGTGGATACAAATGAAATTAACTTTTTGGGTTGAACCTCTTCACTGCTAAGGGCAACTGAGACTGCAGGGATTCAAATGGGGAAGAGACACTTATGTAAAAGTTCCCATCTAGGATTGCTATCACTCTGGGCGAAGCTCAGGGTATATTGATGTCATTAAGTCCTACCTATTACAGGCACATCACTATAGGCATTTTTAAAGATAAAAAAATATGGGAGAGGGAATGAAAACATCCTGGCACCCACCAACTCAGGGGTACACTCACTTGAAAGAGGGGATTGTCCAGGATTAGACCTTTTCTTACCCTGGATACTACTAAGACCCTCAACCAATCACTTGTCATCTCCAGACTGGACTTCTGTAACCTCTTATCTGGTCTGCCTCCCACCTCTCTCCAGCTCGTCTTCCTCTCCAAACGTACCACATTTGCTTCCATTTTCCTACAGGTCCTACACAGGCTCCTTTTCTGCTTCAGAACCTAAGTTAAACTACTCACACTCACTTACATAGCCCTCAATCATTCCTCTCCTATTTACATCTTTGACCTTGTCTCCCTTTACACTACCACCCATCCTCTTCATCCCCCAAATGAACACCACCTCTCCTGCCTACTGCTTACTTTCTCCCTCACCCACCTTCAAGATTTTGCCCGTGCTGCTCCCTACCTCTGAAACTTTCTCCCTCTCCCTATCAGACTCTCCACCACTCTACAAAACATCAAACAGGCTCTGCAAATATTCCAAAATACAGACAAATCCAAACTAGTTCTGGTATGAGGCATTTTGGATATGAGAGAATCAACCTATGCATGCTGTATACATATATATATATATATATATATATATATATATATATAGAGAGAGAGAGAGAGAGGGAGAGTCCATATGGCTGGTGGCACTCATGATTATAATCAATTATATAAATGAGGCAGAGATACCTTAGCTGAATCTCAACATTTCAATTTCTTTACAAAATTTGAAATTGAAATATTGAGATTCAGCTAAGGTGTCTCTGTCTCATTTATGTAATTGATTTTGACCATGAGTGCCACCAGCCATATGGACACTCTATAATAAACAAAAAGTGGAGATAACCTGGGCCGTTGTCAACTGGAACATGTTCATCAAGATGGCACTCATAAATAACAGAAGGTAATAAAGATTGGATAACACTTCCCTTGTAATGGTTGGTAGGTGTATCCCCTTTCTTTCTTTTTGACTGGTTCAGAGATGTATAACATGAATAAACGAAGCAGAGAAACTGTAATAGAGTCACACAATGGTGTCTTAAACTTTATGTGGTGCTCCAACAGTTCTTTGTGTCAATAAATGGTAAGACCACCACCTAGAGAAATGATTTCACGGGGATGCCAGCCAGTGAATGCATTCACAAACAGAAGATGATAAACAGGCACTTCAGGTGTATCTTTCAGGATCATTTACCCCATGGATTTCATATTACTCCCTAGTCCAGCCTCGTATTTCATGACATGTAAAGGAAGTATAATCCACAGAGGGAACACATAGCGTAAAATAATTTTATTGTGACACACTCTGCAGTCAGTTCCTCCCTAGTTCTGGGCTGGTCACCTCCTTCTCATCAGCAGACTGCTCCAATCAAGATGTTTCAGTCCTGAAATGGATCTTTTTCAAGGTGACCTGGCGTTGGGCTCATTGTTTACAATTGTAGTACAGAGCAGCTCTGGTGTGCGCAACCAGGATTACACCACTGTTTTGTTAGTTGGAGCATGTTCATGTTTTCATGTGGCATGTGACCACATTGTTTAAATAAAAATCACAAAGGTTCTGCACTCACAATAATAACTCACCAATTAAACAATGAGGTTTAGTTCATATATTGATCAATACATTTAAGCTCAGCTGCCTGGCTCTCACAGACAGGGGCTAGCTGAGCAGCTCTGCCTCCCAGATCTCTGCTTCGCCACTCGGTACAGATAGATATATGAAGAGTGCTGGAAGGCCAGGGCTCCATGACTCACAGCATGCCCCCTTTTTATGCCACCAAGTTAGGGGCATTTGTATTATGCCTTTATCTCTTCCCAAGACTGTATGCTCCCTAGTGCCTTATTGGACCACCTTTTGCCCTTAATACAGCTTGAATTCTAGGCATGAATTTGAGTGCTTTCCTGCAGATACAGTAGTGGTGTGTATTGTTCCTTAATATCTGCTGCACAGTGAGTTACAGAACACTGCAGTGTCAGAGAGTGTCCCAGCAAGGTACACTCTGCTACAATGTAACTGTCACAGTCTGCTGGGGAACATGGCACCTCCTTCAGCTCTCCCTATATAAAAAGGGATCAACGGACATACAGTACAATATGTTTATTTGCTGTATGTATATGCATTTGCATGTACACTATGCATACTGTATGTATACTATGTTTACGTATGTAGAGGGTGTGGGAGACAATAAGGAAATGCATATAGGGGATTGATGAAGAGCAGAGGGGGTGGGGGTTATTACAGTAGCATAGTAAAAGAACATGTGACATAGGAGCATAATACAGAATAGATTGGGAAGCACCAAACCGTGTATATTGGGGGTGGAGAAGCACAACACAGACCATATAAGGGGACAAACAGGATAACCAGAGCCAGAACTATATATTTTGGTGTCCTGTGTGATAGAAAATTTGTGAACCCCCACTCTCACTCAAAATAGGGACAGTACGCGCTGAAGACGCATGACAAAAATGTAGGGGCATGGCTTCATCTGGAAGGGGCATTGCTACATAATAGTACCAATTCTTATTACATTACACCACACAGTAGTGCTACTTGTACACATTGTACCAGGTAGATCACTTATACACATTGCATGAGGTAGAGCACTTATACACATTGCATCAGGTAGAGCCCCTTAAACACACTGCGCCAGGTAGAGCCCTTTAGACACACTGCGCCAGGTAGAGCTCCTTAGACACACTGCGCCAGGAAGAGCACCTTAAACACTGTGTCAGGTAAAGCCCCTAAGACACACTGTGCCAAGAAAAGAGAGAGAGCGCGCGCGAGAGAGGGAGGGGATTGGTGTGTGTATGTGTCTCTGTGTGTGTCTAATTACTTTGCAGGGGAAGAGAGAGCATGTGAGTGTGTGGTGTGTGTCTAATTACCTTGCGGGGGGAGCAAGCTGACACAGCACCAGCCCAGTGCCTCAGTGGGGGAGACCAGCTACCTTTGAGCGTGCAGCCGACAGTGCAGATGCGCTGTGCGCAACACACCACTGGCACACACCTAGTTACAGCCCTGAGAATAACACACATAAATATGGAAGGCTGAAACAAAAAAATATTTTTATGAAATTTAAAGAATTATCTAAACAATATATATATATATATATATATATATATATATATATACACATTATGATATATTATGATTGCAATAGTAATTAGGATAAAGGCTATGAGGTATGCTTGTATCACTTAACTGTCCATTTTTATTCCCCATCTTATCAAAAGCAAGCTTAGTCATTGGTTGGTTCCTTTATTAAAAGTAATTTCATCTATCCACCTTCAAATTGTTTAGCTTGTGATTTATTTGAGTTTAGGTAGACACGAAAAACATACTTTTTTCCATAAATATGCAATTTTTTTTTCTCATTTATCTATAGGGTAACGAACGAGCTTTGAAATTTTTGAGTAATAACATTGAGATTGTAATACAGCCAACCAATAAGAGACTGAGGGGATAATTCAGATCTGATCGCAGCAGCAAATTTGTTAGCAGTTGGCAAAACCATGTGCACTGCAGGTGGGACAGATATAACATGTGCAGAGAGAGTTACATTTGGGTGGGTTATTTTGTTTCTGTGCAGGGTAAATACTGGCTGCTTTATTTTTACACTGCAATTTAGATTTCAGTTTGAACACACCCCACCCAAATCTAACTCTCTCTGCACATGTTATATCTGCCCCCCCCTGCAGTGCACATGGTTTTGCCCAACTGCTAACAACTTTGCTACTGCGACCAGATCTGAATTTGGGGCCTAATTCAGACATGATTACTGCTGTGCATTTTTGCACAACAGCCAGTCAGGTCTGAACTGTGCATGCGCCGGTGCCGCAGAGCGCCGGTGCATGCCAGACAGCCAACAGCTGCATTTGGCCGCCATTTTAGGGGCGCGGTCTGGTCAATGCAGGCATGCTCGGACCGTGCGTGGGGCGGGCAGCGGTGGCTGCATGACATCATACGCAGCTGCTGCGACCCGGACAGCGACGAGTAGCTCCCTGCCAGCGCGCAGGAGCTGCGCTGGTAGGGAGCTACTCTTCAAGTACAAAAGCATTGCTGCCGCCTTTGTACTTGTGCGGCGGGGTAGGGCCTGACATGCCGGGCCGGACTAGCCCTGTGCTGGGTGTCCCCCCGCATGTCAGGGAAGCTGATCATAGATGTGCTAAATTTAGCACATCTATGATCAGGTCTGAAATAGGCACTAAGTTTTAATATTGAATCACACTGATTATGTACAAACAATTAAGGAAACTCTGTGACTCAGAGTTGAGATATGATCCTACTTTTGCATATAAAAAGTAGGTTGAGTCCATATTTAAATGGAATTAATAACTGGATTGATAAATCAACAGATAATTTTTTTGTTTCGAGGTTATCAAAGATTCCTAAATCTACATTTTCACAAAAATCCATAAATCCTTGACCAGTCCTCCAGAGATGCCCAATCATAATCATCATCGATATTTATTTATATTGTACTACAGATTCCATCGGTTGACACTCGTATGAACAAGGTAAACATAATAACATGTACAAAGGCCCAATTCAGACCTGATCGCTGCTGTGCGTTTTTGCAGCGGTCTGCGATCAGATCGCCACCGCCCCATGGAGAGCGAAAACCCAACCCATGCAAGTGTGTGAATGCATGTGTACGGCGTGCGAAAATTCTGACACACAGCGGACAGCTGCAAATCCGTTCGCAACTCACTCACCATCAAATGATTTTTCCAGTCTGTGCGTAGCCCAGGACTTACTCCTACAGTGCGATACAAACAGGCTGAACAGGGCCAGGGCTGACGTCACACACCCGCCTTGAAAACGCTTGTGTTATTCCTGACACTCACAGAAAACGGACAGTTACCACCCACAAACGTCCTCTTCCATACCCTCCAGTGGTACCTTTTTTTTTTAATGGTCTGTACCGATTTTTGGCTCTCCAAACTTCCACTGAAAGTGGCCACGCCCGCTTTACCTGTGGCCACACCCCCTTTTCAAATTTGTACCGATTTTTATGTGTAAAATGTTGGAGGGTATGCTCTTCATGTCAATCAGCTTGCGGACGACCATGCGATCAAAATTTCACACAATCCTGTAGCTCTTTGGTGACGTGCCTGCACATTGTGGTGCATACGCATGCACAGCCATTCGATAATCACATGCAGGCGCTGCGACCTGGACAGCGACAAGTAGCTCCCTGCCAGCGTGCAGGAGCTGCGCTGGTAGGGAGCTCATTGAGTACAAAAGCATCGCCGCTTTTGTACTTGTGCGGCGGGGTAGGGCCTGACATGCGGGGCGGACTAGCTCTGTGCTGGGTGTCCCCCCGCATGTCAGGGAAGCTGATCATAGATGTGCTAAATTTAGCACATCTATGATCAGGTCTGAATTAGGCCCTGGGCCCTTTATGTACAAACAATTAAGGAAACTCTGTGACTCAGAGTTTAGATATGATCCTACTTTTGCATATAAAAAGTAGGTTGATTCCATATTTAAAATTTTAAATGGCATTAATGAATAACTGGATTGATAAATCAACAGATCATTTTTTTGTCTCGAGGTTATCAAAGATTCCTAAATCTACATTTTTACATAAATCCTTGACCAGTCCTCCAGAGATGCCCAATCATAATCATCATCGATATTTATTTATATTGTACTACAGATTCCATCAGTTGGCACTCGTATGAACAAAGTAAAAATAATAACATGTACAAAGGCCCAATTCAGACCTGATCGCTGCTGTGCGTTTTTGCAGCGGTCTGCGATCAGATAGCTACTGCCCCATGGAGAGTGAAAACCCAACCCGTGCAAGTGTGAGATTGCATGTGTACGGCATGCGAAAATTCTGACACACAGCGGACAGCTGCAAATCCATTCGCAACTCACTCACAGAAAATATTGCTTAGCATACATAAACAATTCAGCATAAGATGTAACCGGAACAAACAAGGATGACAGAGTGGAAATACATAAACAATAAGGTAGCGGACACTACCTGTCACCTTACATTCTAGATCAAGGGGATAATGACAGACAACAGGAACAAATGGAACATTAAGCTAAGTGGCCCACATAAGTAACAGAGGAGGTGGAGCCTAATCTGGTAATAGGATAGGTTGAAGTGATAATAGAGTAAGTTGAAGTAGGTAAAGAAATGAAGAAAGATAAAGGCAAAAGAGGGGAACAGTGGTTGATAGGTGAGATAGGAGTGAGGACAGAAAGATGGGTCAGTGTGTAGAGGGGTGGTCTTCAGGTTGCCGGCGTCGGGGGCCCGGCAACCAGCATACCGGCGCCGGAATCCCGACCGCTGGAGGGAGAATAGATAGAGTGGCGCACGTAGCCCGCACCGTGGCGCCGCAAGGGGCTCATTTGCGCTCGCCCAGCTGTTGGTATGCCGGTGGTCGGGATTCCGGTGCCGGTATGCTGGTCGCCAGGACCCTGACCGACAGCAAACCATACTACACCCGTATGTATCATGATGGGGGTACGTTTATTGCTATTATAAAAGAATCCTTTAAGTCACTGATCATGTGTCTGTTATCCATGTATAATCAGTGCATACTGACTGCAAGTCATTGTAGATTAGAGATGAGCGGGTTCGGTTCCTCAGAATCCGAACCCCCCCGAACTTCACCCATTTTACACGGGTCCGAAGCAGACTCGGATCCTCCCGCCTTGCTCGGTTAACCCGAGCGCACCCGAACGTCATCATCCCGCTGTCGGATTCTCGCGAGATTCGTATTCTATATAAGGAGCCGCGCGTCGCCGCCATTTTCACTTGTGCATTGGAGATGATAGAGAGAGGACGTGTGCAGCGTTTTCTCAGTTGTGTTCAGTGTGCTGCAAATATCTGTGCTCAGTGTGTGCTGCAAATATCTGTGCTCAGTGTGCTTGCAAATATCTGTGCTCAGTGTGCTGAAAATATCTACGTTCTCTGCCTGAAAAACGCTCCGTATCTGTGCTCAGTGTGCTGCAAATATCTGTGCTCAGGGTGCTTTATTGTGGGGACTGGGGACCACCAGTATTATATAGTAGGAGGACAGTGCAGAGTTTTGCTGACCAGTGATCACCAGTATTATACGTTCTCTGCCTGAAAAATGCTCCATATCTGTGCTGCATTGTAGTATATAGTAGGAGGAGAGTGCAGAATTTTGCTGACCAGTGACCAGCAGTATTATATCAGTACGGCACAGTAGTCCACTGCTCTACCTACCTCTGTGTCGTCAAGTATACTATCCATCCATACCTGTGGTGCATTTTAGTTGTTGTGCGCAGTAGTAGGAGGACAGTGCATAATTTTGCTGACCACCAGTATAATATATATCAGTACGGTACAGTAGTCCACTGCTCTACCTACCTCTGTATCGTCAAGTATACTATCCATCCATACCTGTGGTGCATTTTAGTTGTTGTGCGCAGTAGTAGGAGGACAGTGCATAATTTTGCTGACCACCAGTATAATATATAGCAGTACGGTACAGTAGTCCACTGCTCTACCTACCTCTGTGTCGTCAAGTATACTATCCATCCATACCTGTGGTGCATTTTAGTTGTTGTGCGCAGTAGTAGGAGGACAGTGCATAATTTTGCTGACCACCAGTATATAATATATAGCAGTACGGCACAGTAGTCCACTGCTCTACCTACCTCTGTGTCATCAAGTATACTATCCATGCACACCTGTAGTGCATTTTAGTTGTTGTGCGCAGTAGTAGGAGGACAGTGCATAATTTTGCTGACCACCAGTATATAATATATAGCAGTACGGTACAGTAGTCCACTGCTCTACCTACCTCTGTGTCGTCAAGTATACTATCCATCCATACCTGTGGTGCATTTTAGTTGTTGTGCGCAGTAGTAGGAGGACAGTGCATAATTTTGCTGACCACCAGTATATAATGTATAGCAGTACGGTACAGTAGGCCATTGCTATTGATATATATTACTGGCATATAATTCCACAAATTAAAAAATGGAGAACAAAAATGTGGAGGGTAAAATAGGGAAAGATCAAGATCCACTTCCACCTCGTGCTGAAGCTGCTGCCACTAGTCATGGCTGAGACAATGAAATGCCATCAACGTCGTCTGCCAAGGCCGATGCCCAATGTCATAGTAGAGAGCATGTAAAATCCAAAAAACAAAAGTTCAGTAAAATGACCCAAAAATCTAAATTAAAAGCATCTGAGGAGAAGCGTAAACTTGTCAATATGCCATTTACGTCACGGAGTGGCAAGGAACGGCTGAGGCCCTGGCCTATGTTCCTCATGACTAGTGGGTCACATGAGGATGGAAGCAGTCATCCTCCCACTAGAAAAATGAAAAGACTTAAGCTGGCAAAAGCACAGCAAAGAACTGTGCGTTCTTCTAAATCACAAATCCCCAAGGAGAGTCCAATTGTGTCGGTTGCGATGCCTGACCTTACCAACACTGGATGGGAAGAGGTGGCACCTTCCACCATTTGCACGCCCCCTGCAAGTGCTGGAAGGAGCACCCGCAGTCCAATTCCTGATAGTCAAATTGAAGATGTCACTGTTGAAGTACACCAGGATGAGGATATGGGTGTTGCTAGCGCTGAGGAGGAAATTGACAAGAAGGATTCTGATGGTGAGGTGGTTTGTTTAAGTCAGGCACCCTGGGAGACACCTGTTGTCCGTGGGACGAATATGGCCATTGACATGCCTGGTCAAATTACAAAAAAAATCACCTCGTCGGTGTGGAATTATTTTAACAGAAATGCAGACAGCATTTGTCAAGCCGTGTGTTGCCTTTGTCAAGCTGTAATAAGTAGGGGTAAGGACGTTAACCACCTAGGAACATCCTCCCTTATGCGTCACCTGGAGCGCATTCATCAGAAGTCATTGACAAGTTAAAAAACTTTGGGTGACAGCGGAAGCAGTCCACTACCAACTAAATCCCTTCCTCTTGTAACCAAGCTCCTGCAAACCACACCACCAACTCCCTCAGTGTCAATTTCCTCCTTAGACAGGAACGCCAATAGTCCTGCAGGCCATGTCACTGGCAAGTCTGACGAGTCCTCTTCTGCCTGGGATTCCTCCGATGCATCCTTGAGTGTAACGCCTACTGCTGCTGGCACTGCTGTTGTTGCTGCTGGGAGTCGATCGTCATCCCAGAGGGGAAGTCGGAAGACCACTTGTACTACTTCCAGTAAGCAATTGACTGTCCAACAGTCCTTTGCGAGGAAGATGAAATATCACAGCAGTCATCCTGCTGCAAAGCGGATAACTCAGGCTTTGGCAGCCTGGGCGGTATTAAACGTGTTTCCGGTATCCACCGTTAATTCACAGGAAACTAGAGATTTGCTTGAGGTACTGTGTCTCCGGTAACCAGACCTTGGCAGCTGTGTTGGTGTTAGACGTGCGTCCGATGTCCGGCGTTAGTTCACAGGGACTTAGAGAATTTCTTGAGGTAGTGTGTCCCCGGTACCAAATGCCATCTAGGTTCCACTTCTCTAGGCAGGCGATACCGAGAATGTACACAGACATCAGAAAAAGAGTCACCAGTGTC
Source organism: Pseudophryne corroboree (assembly GCF_028390025.1). NCBI lineage: Eukaryota > Metazoa > Chordata > Amphibia > Anura > Myobatrachidae > Pseudophryne > Pseudophryne corroboree. Next base: position 862,976,907 of record NC_086444.1, on the reverse strand, counting down.
CTAAAAAATGCAGTTGTACCCAATGTCCACTTAACCACGGACATGTGGACAAGTGGAGCAGGGCAGACTCAGGACTATATCACTGTGACAGCCCACTGGGTAGATATATTGCCTCCCGCAGCAAGAACAGCAGCGGCGGCACCAGTAGCAGCATCTCGCAAACGCCAACTCGTTCCTAGGCAGGCTACGCATTGTATCACCGCTTTCCAGAAGAGCCACACAGCTGACAACCTCTTACGGAAACTGAGGAACATCATCGCAGAATGGCTTACCCCAATTGGACTCTCCTGGGAATTTGTGACATCGGACAACGCCAGCAATATTGTGCGTGCATTACATGTGGGCAAATTCCAGCATGTCCCATGTTTTGCACATACATTGAATTTGGCGGTGCAGAATTATTTAAAAAACGACAGGGGCGTGCAAGAGATGCTGTCGGTGGCCCGAAGAATTGCGGGCCACTTTCGGCATTCAGCCACCGCGTGCCGAAGACTGGAGCACCAGCAAATACTCCTGAACCTGCCCCGCCATCATCTGAAGCAAGAGGTGGTAGCGAGGTGGAATTCAACCCTTTATATGCTTCAGAGGATGGAGGAGCAGCAAACGGCCATACAAGCCTATACAGCTACCTACGATATAGGCAAAGGAGGGGGAATGCACCTGACTCAAGTGCAGTGGAGAATGATTTCAATGTTGTGCAAGGTTCTGCAACCCTTTGAACTTGCCACACGTGAAGTCAGTTCAGACACTGCCAGCCTGAGTCAGGTCATTCCCCTTATCAGGCTTTTGCAGAAGAAGCTGGAGAGATTGAAGGAGGAGCTAAAACAGAGCGATTCCGCTAGGCATGTGGGACTTGTGGATGGAGCCCTTAATTCGCTTAACCAGGATTCACGGGTGATCAATCTGTTGAAATCAGAGCACTACATTTTGGCCACCATGCTCGATCCTAGATTTAAAACCTAGGTTGGATCTCTCTTTCCGGCTGACATAAGTCTGCAGAGGTTCAAAGACCTGCTGGTGAGAAAATTGTCAAGTCAAGCGGAACGTGACCCGTCAACAGCTCCTCCTTCACATACTCCCGCAACTGGGGCTGCGAGGAAAAGTCTAAGAATTCCGAGCCCACCCGCTGGCGGTGATGCAGGGCAGTCTGGAGCGAGTGCTGACATCTGGTCCGGACTGAAGGACCTGCCAACGATTACTGACATGTCATCTACTGTCACTGCATATGATTCTGTCACCATTGAAAGAATGGTGGAGGATTATATGAGTGACCGCATCCAAGTAGGCACGTCAGACAGTCCGTACGTATACTGGCAGGAAAAAGAGGCAATTTGGAGGCCCTTGCACAAACTGGCTTTATTTTACCTAAATTGCCCCCCCTCCAGTGTGTACTCCGAAACAGTGTTTAGTGCAGCCGCTCACCTTGTCAGCAATCGGCGTACGAGGTTACTTCCAGAAAATGTGGAGATGATGTTCATCAAAATGAATTATAATCAATTCCTCCGTGGAGACATTCACCAGCAATTGCCTCCATAAAGTACACAGGGACCTGAGATGGTGGATTCCGGTGGGGACGAATTAATAATCTGTGAGGAGGGGGATGTACACAGTGAAAGGGGTGAGGAATCGGACGATGAGGAGGAGGTGGACATCTTGCCTCTGTAGAGCCAGTTTGTGCAAGGAGAGATTGATTGCTTCATTTTTGGTGGGGGCCCAAACCAACCAGTCATTTCAGTCACAGTCGTGTGGCAGACCCTGTCGCTGAAATGATGGGTTTGTTAAAGTGTGCATGTCCTGTTTATACAACATAAGGGTTGGTGGGAGGGCCCAAGGACAATTCCATCTTGCACCTCTTTTTTTCTTTAATTTATCTTTGCATCATGTGCTGTTTGGGGACTATTTTTTAAATCTGCCATCCTGTCTGACACTGCAGTGACACTCCTAGATGGGCCAGGTGTTTGTGTCGGCCAGTTGGGTCGCTTAGCTTAGTCACACAGCGACCTTGGTGCACCTCTTTTTTTCTTTGCATCATGTGCTGTTTGGGGACTATTTTTTGAAGTGCCATCCTGTCTGACACTGCAGTGCCATTCCTAGATAGGCCAGGTGTTTGTGTCGGCCACTTGGGTCACTTAGCTTAGCCATCCAGCGACCTCGGTGCAAATTTTAGGACTAAAAATAATATTGTGAGGTGTGAGGTGTTCAGAATAGACTGGAAATGAGTGGAAATTATGGTTATTGAGGTTAATAATACTATGGGATCAAAATTACCCCCAAATTCTATGATTTAAGCTGTTTTTGAGGGTTTTTTGTAAAAAAAAACACCCGAATCCAAAACACACCCGAATCCGACAAAAAAATTTCAGGGAGGATTTGCCAAAACGCGTCCGAATCCAAAACACGGCCGCGGAACCGAATCCAAAACCAAAACACAAAACCCAAAAAATGTCCGGTGCACATCACTATTGTAGATGTGTATGTAATTTGTTTTTATTTAAGTGTGTTTGTAACAAGAATTAAGATTTATATAGAATCGTTCAGAATTGTACAGCAGTTAAACAGGAGATGAAGAGGTGAACAATCTACTTGAAATCACTAGTACAGGAGGACAACATGCAACCGGACACTCCCTATTGACCTGTTAGCAATAGCATGGATAAGATCACTACTGAATTACTACTGCTTGCTAACCATGTCTCCCATTTTATTTCCATTCTATTATTCTGTATTAGTCTACATTAACCTGTTTATTAATCTGTTTTACAATGTTTTTAATCTGAATTACCATATTCATTCATCTGTATTAACATGTTATTCTTCTCTAGTAACTTGTACCTCTACCGCTACACTGACTGCTTTCCATGTCTCTACTTGGGTGTAGTATGGTTTGCCGGTGGTCGGGGTCCCGACCAGCATACCGGCGCCGGAATCCCAATCGCCAGCATACCGACAGCTGGACGAGCGCAAATGAGCCCCTTGCGGGCTCACTGCGCTCGCCACGCTGCGAGCTACGTGTGCCACACTGTCTATTCTCCCTCCAGGGGGGTCATGGACCCCCAAGAGGGAGAAAAGATATTGGTATGCCGGCGGTCGGGATTACGGCGCCGGTATGCTGGTCGCCGGGACCCCGACCACTAGCAACCTGAAGACCACCTGATACCGCCGTCCGCCAGCAACCTGAAGACCACCAGATACATACACTGGCAGAGGGGCAGCCCTCCCCTCCTCCCTTGGTAAACAAACAGCACAGCTCCCCCCCCCCCCCCCCCCATACACAGCGTAATTAGTATTTTATTGATATACTGTATATATTATATATATTTTTTTTTATCAGCACATGGCCATTCCCCCAAAGCAGATCAACTCTCCCCCCCCTTCATCAGTACCTGGGACCAGTTCTGCTCTCTGCGGCCCTGGATACAGGGGCCACCTGTAAGGACTATCAGCTACCCGTCCCTGCATAAGCAGTACATTATATATGGGTGGTCTTCAGTATTCCAACTGTCGAGATCCCAGTGCACAGTATACCGGTGCCGGAATCCCGACAGCCAGCATACCGACACTTTTTCTCCCTCGTGGGGGTCCGCAACCCCCCTGGAGGGAGAATAAATTAGCGTGACCCACAAGGGGCTCCTTTGCGCTCGCCACGCTGTCGGTATGCCAGCAGTCGGGCTCCCGGCACCGGTATGCTGGTCGCCGGGAGCCCGGCCGCCGGCATAGCATACTACACCCATTATATACATGTGTCTAGATTAAAAATGTGTCCCAATATTTTCATTTTCTACAACACTCTTCAAAACTTACGGACAGATGTATCAAGCAGTGAAAAGTGTAGAGAAGAGGAGCAGTGGAGAAGTTGCTGGAGAAAGCTGATTGGTTGCTATGGGCAACTTTACTGATCCCCTTTTCCACTCTTTTTAACGCTTGATACATCAACCCCTTAGTGAATTGAATAAATATCCAGAAGTCTTCATCTAACAAACATTTTGTGACAATCTGTATGAAACAAAACATAAAACACATTTAATACAAGTTTTCAAACCTCACAGCAGTGAATCTATTCCAAAGCAGAGGGATATTAACTTTATTCATTACATGTGCAGTTTACTGTCAAAAAATACCTTTTCAACCACAATATGCAGTGTCTTAGCTTAGAAAGCCCAAAGGAGAGACTTGGGTATGAAAATAAAATCTATATGGCAGAAATTCATCACTAGGGCTGGCACCAGGGAGTCTAATCTATTTACTCAGACAGGAATCTTTAAGCTGAGCGGCCAATGCATCATTTCATGATAATAACTCTAATGAAAGAGACTGCAATCCATTGCAGCAAACAGCATTACCAGGGAATTGTTTCAGAGAAAACTCTGACCTGAGGATAAATTCATTATACAGACGCAAGATGAACAAGATGGATTTAAGGTTATGCCTAAAAAACTTAACCAAAGATTGAAGAGACAAATATCTGCAATTATCATGACAATCTTAGAAAAGTCAAAAGAACAATACAATTCATTAGTGAATCTTTAACAGCTGCTTCAATGAACACTAAAGATAGAGAATGAATGCTTATTAAACACCATTTAGCTGTTCTAAAACTTTGGCCAGCTATTATTTGGTATTTAATAATAATAATAATAGTAGTAGTAGTAGCAGATCTGTGATACCCCAATAGGAGGTGAACAGGTGTAGTGCGTTACTTCAACACCTCAACCAGTGTTGATTGTTTGTTCGTTGAACACACAATATTTTAACTCCCGCAGAGAGGTAAGGAGTATTGACCAGACACAGAGAAATATGAAATTAACATCTTCAGTTTAGTGAAAAGAGACAGTTTTATCAGCAGAATCCAAGTTCTGGTAATAAGTTACCAACTTCACATGAAAACATTAATCACAATTAAATACGTTTAACAATAAATTACACGTGGAGCAAAATAACTTTTTTATTATGCTTGACTGCTGTTATTATTATTATCGTTTTTTTTATATGGTGCCACCAGTGTTCTTCAGCGCTTACTAAAGTACATAAACAAATGAGTAAAACAAAATACAATGACTTACATTGCAAGACAATGTAGGACACATACATGGTATATTAACATTGATGCATCAGGTGATAGGACACTGAAACATCAGGGTGGCAGAAACCAAGGGTTAGGTGCAGTTGTAAGGAGTATGGATTAGAAAATAGTCTAAGAGAGGGAAAAGCACATGAGGAGAGAGGGCCCTGCTCAAGACAGCTTACATTCTGAAGGGGGGGGGGGTGATACAGACAGGTGTGAGAAATGGGGTAGAAGTGAGCCATGTAGCAGAGGGTTAGGATGAGAGATGAGGGAGAAGTGAACATGTAAAAGAGGGTTAGGATGAGAGATGGCTGTGGTTGATGAAGAAGTGGATCTTGAGGGCTTGTTTAAAGTTTTGTAGAAAAGTAGAGAGTGTGATAGTGAGAGGTGGAGAATTACAGAGGTAGGGAGCACCACAGCCACAATCTAGGAGGCAGGAATGGGAGGTCAAAATCAGTTGGCAGGAGAGGCTGCATGAATTTGGGGAGTGAAGAGGGTGGGTGGGAGTGTAATGAGAGATAAGGTCATATATGTTAATGAGAGAAATCAGTGAGGACTTTGTAAGTGAGTGTGAGAAGCTTGAATTGGATCCGGAAGGGGAGGGTAGCAAAGTGTAGGGCTTGTAAGAGAGATGAAGTGGACACAGTGCACTTGAAGAGGAAGATGAGCCAGGCAGCAGCATTGAGGATAGATTGGAGTGGAGAGAGGCATGTGTCAGGGTGGCCAAATAGGAGACTACAGTAGTCCAATCTGGAGATGACCAGTGAGTGCATGAGGGTCTTAGTACCATCCAGGGTGAGAAAGGGTCTGATCCTGGAAATATTTCTAAGAGGGAAATTGTAGGACTGCAAGAAGTAATTAATGTGTGGTTTGAAGGAGAGGGAGAAATCAAGGATGACTTCAAGACAACAGGCTGTAGGGCTAGAGGAGATAGTTGTACCATAAATAGATAGTGAAATTGTGGGAGGCGAGGTTATGTGGGAGGGTGGGAAGAAGATTAGTTTAGTCTTAGACATGTTATGTTTAAGAAAGCACTTGGACATTCATGATAGCAGAGACAGCTGAGGGGATAGGGTCAAGTGGGGAGGTGGTTGGGGGGGGGGCAGGAATGGATGAGGGCATTTCCAGTTACAGAAAAGTCAAGAGTTGATGAGATGGACGGGAAGGGGTGGTCAGAGAAAGAAAGGGGCAGGTTGTTGAGGGTCTTTTGGGATGTGAATCTGTGACATGTCGAGTCAATTTTGGATGTACAGTAGGTGCAATGTGCAGGGCAGAGAATGAAGAAGGAGTTTGAGGAGGGGGTGAGTAGAGGAAGGAGTTGACAGTGTCAAATAGATGCCAGTGGTTCGAAGATTGGGAGGAAGTGAGGTTCTTGAAGTATGACTGTTTAGAGTTTCAAAGGAAAGTACTGTACGATGAGAACATACATTTGAAATGGAGAAAGTGCGATTTAGAGTGTAATTTCCTCCACTGTCACTCGGCAGTACGTGAATGTTTTTGCAGATATCTGGTGAATTTGGAATGCCAAGGTTGAGGTGTTGGTCTTTGAGGGTGAATAGTGGCTACTGGAGCAACACATTCAAGCGTAAGGGAGGCTTTGTTCAGGACAGGAAAGAGAGAGAGAGAAAAGGAGAGAGAAGTGAGTGAAGCAGGGAGGATAAGGAAACAGTGTTGATGGGCTTGATGTTACACTTATTGATGGAAGCCTTAGGAGGTAGAGATAGAGAGATAGAGAATCAGAGAGGACCAAATTAAAAGAGAGCAGGTGATGATAGAGAGGGGGAATGGGGAGTTGGAGAAGTCAGAAATATCACAACAATGAGTGAACACTAGATCAAGTGAGTTCCCATTCACGTGGGAGGGTGAGAAGATCCACTGGGAGAGACCAAACGATGATGGGAGGTTAAGGAGTTTAGTGGCAGAAGATTCTGTTGGGATATTAATTGGGATGTTGAAATCACCAATGAATATGAAGGACATGTCTGAAAGAGAGAAAGTGAGTGAGTCAGGAAGCAAATTGATCAAGGAATTTGGTGAGAATGCCAGGTGGACGGTAAATGATAGTTACTTCAAGGTGAAAAGGTTGGAAGAGGCATATAGCATAGACCTCAAATGTAGAGAGTGTAAGGGAAGGTTCTGGGGGTATGAGTTGGTAGGAGTAATTGTAGGATAGAAAGACCCCAGCACCACCACCACCTCGACCCCAATTGGGGATGTGTGTGGCCCCCAGTGGAAAGAGCAGGAGGAGAAGTGGTGTCAAAGGGGAACACCAAGGTTTTCAGTATTGGCTAGGAGGACCAATTTGTTACAGACAGATCTGGCATTCCAGAGGGCACAGGAAAAAGGGAGAGAGTTTGTGGTAGAGATGTGAGTGAGATTTCAGGGTTGCTGTAGATCAGTGGTCCTCAACCTCGGTGCTCAAGTACCTCCAACAGTTCATGTTTTCCAGGTCTCCTCACAGGATTGCAAGTGAAATAATTTGCTCCACCTGGGGGTCTTTTATAATGTGTCAGTGAGTAATGAATACACCTGTTCAACTGCTAGGTGACCTGGAAAACATGAACTGTTGGGGGTACTTGAGGACCGAGGTTGAGAACCGCTGATGTAGATAATGAGAGAGTAGAGATGGTGCCGGTGCCTGAGCTAGGAAGGAAAACTGCAGGAAGTGGGCAGGAAGGGATTTCAGTTTGATGTGGATGGGGGTGTGGTGAGATCACTGGGAGAGGAGGGAGGGAGCAGGACTGAGTGGTGGGGTAGTAGGACCATGGTGGTGCACAGGTGAATGAAAGTGGGGTAACAGGAAATGAGGATCCATGGCTCCCTTCTTATAAATTTCCACAGGGGTCGTGGTATGCTTCCCGCCAGCAGTGCAGGCCCAAGCTGTGGCTGTTAATAGTTCTGCAGGAGACTCCCTAAAGTAGTAGCAATCTCCCTGACTCCCTGCATAGACCAGCAATCTCCCTGATTGCACCTTACCCCCATTATGTAGCTGTTATATGCTTGGGACAAAAATAAAAAGTAGATATATATACATTCAAATGTGATCATCAGAACCATTTCCCTGCATTGGTTATAAGGCACAATGATCCCTATGGTGGATACATGCATTTTAAATAAGCTTTCTCATTGCCACGCACAGTATATGGAACCTCTTGTAAAACACAATACACAAACATCCTGAAAAATATCATTGTCATTTCTTCAACAAGTAGATTTTACTAACTTTAGGGCTCATTTACATTTTGATAGTGGTGGATCAAAGTTTAACACATCTAAAGATATACCCCTGATGAAGTCTCATCAAGAGATAAAATGTGTTGAGTAGTTCTTGCAAGCGTGATCCCCATACTTTACAACAGAAAGTGGGGAGATAATTCTCTGTCATTTAATGGACACTGAGCCTAATTCAGATCTGATCGCTGGGCTGCTAATTTTGCTGTCCTGCGATCAGATAGTCTCTGCCTCCAGGGGGAGTGTAAATTTGCCGGGGAAATGTGCGATCGCATGTGAAAATCCACATGGTGCAGTCTGTATGCAACCCAGGACTTATTCCTCCAGTGCAATCACATCGGGCTGATCGGGGCCGGAGCTGATGTCAGACACCCTCCCTGAAAACGCTTGGTAACTCCTGCGTTTTTCCAGACACTCCCTGTAAACACTCAGTTGCCATCCACAAATGGTCTCTTCCTGTCAATCACCTTGTGAACGCCCATGCGATCAGATTATTTGCACCATCTTGTTGCTGACCGGCAATGACCGTTGTTGTTGTCCGACACGCGTGCGCATTGCGGTGCATATGCATGCACAGTTAGGATCTGATCACCTGCTGTGTAAAAATGCACAGCAGATCAGATCTGAATTAGGCCCCCTGTTAATTGAATTTACAATGTTTTTTTTAATATTGTTTGATATTGTTTTTATTAAATCTTTTAATTGGAATACTTGTTTTGAATTGTGTTGGCTCAGAGGAGCTAATTCCCCTGAATAATAGGGTTTGACTGATATAATTATGTCGCAACATATATGTCACGAACCGGTCTCTCACCTTTGCGGGTTCTGGGGTTCATCCGTTGCCAGTGCGGTTGCTCGCGGTGCTGTGCGCCCGTGTGGGGACACGGCGTGATCAATGGCACAGGTAATGCAGAGTCTGGGAACTGTGAGTGCGGGGACCAAATGGCCTAAGGCACTGCGGTGTGTCTGCTGTATAGGAGGTGGCCATGTTGGAGACCAAATAGCTAATACTGAGCACTTGTGAAAACACCTGTGGGCAGGTGTAAGCCAATCCCGTGCTTGTGCTGCCTTTAAGTAGGCTGGGATTATGTCACTCTGGGCCAGTGCTTTGTTGTATCAAAGCTGTGCTCTAGCTCTGAACTCTCTCCGTGCATTCCTGTGTGATTCCCGTGGTCCAGATATCGCCTCCGTTCCCAGAGGTCCGTTTTGCAGCCTTCACTGCCAAAGATCTACCGGCTCTCCATTGTGCTATCAGTCAATTGCACACCTATTGGAAATACTTGGATTCCCAGTGTCCTGCATGAGGTTACCTTGTCTGTCTGCCTATCATACAAAGTCTGGAGGATTCCAATTCCCTCAGCTGTTCGTTTGTTCAACTCTGCATTTAACCCATTCATCACCTCGCCATCTACTACAGTTTCACAGTGATCTCCGGAACCCGCAAGTAACCCAATTCAGTACTTTTTCTATGTTGTCATTACAAGGATAATTCTTCACAGTCTCTCAGTTAACTCTTAAAACTCCATTGCAAATTCTTACAGTTAATTCTCCATGTCTGCATTAACCAGTTAAACACAATCTGCAGTTCAGCATCAAAGCCTGTTTATATTTGGACAATTCAACATTTATTCTTCAGCTTGTTTTTGCATATGTTTCCATGAACATTTCTTTTATTTATTTCTGAGTTTTCTCTTGCATATTATTTCTGTCATTCCTGCAATACTTCAGTATAATGATGATTAACAACTAGTCATTTAACTCCTTACTGAATTGTTACTTTAATAAATATATGAAACGGAACTTCCTTCGTCCTCCCTGTTTTCTTCATACCCCAGCACCTACACCTGTGGTTGGTTCCAGGTTAACGGATTCACAAAAACACCCGGACCTGACAGTAAGCACTGGCCACATGGATCCGTCAAGTGACCAATTCGCAGGAGGCGGTGCTACGTCAAATATCCTTTCCCGTCTGGAAAACCAGGAGTCTATACAGACACAAATAGTGCAGTTTATGCAAACTATGGCAGACCGTTTAGAGACTCTTCATACAGCAATTAAAACGTCTCAAGTCCAGATTCCAACTCCGGTTGTCCCAGTTACCACTACAGCTTCTCCTGTGTTGCTGCCTACGTCCCGCTTGCAGTTACCCTCTCCGAGTAAGTTTGACGGAACTCCAAAACTTTGCAGGGGATTCCTGAATCAATGCGAGATCCAGTTCGAACTGATGTCCGCCAGTTTCCCATCAGCTCGTTCTAAGGTCGCATATATTATTGCCCTCCTCTCCGGTCAGGCTCTGGAGTGGGCATCACCATTATGGGAGAGAGGTGATCCTATCCTCTCTAATTACAAAGAGTTTGTATCTTCTTTCCGGAGAATCTTTGACGAACCCGGCAGGACCACCTCAGCATCTTTGGAGATTCTCCGTCTACGTCAAGGTTTACGTCCTGTCAATCAATATATTGTTCAGTTTCGCACGTTGTCTTCAGAGTTAAACTGGAATGAGGAGGCCCTGATCGCCGCGTTTTGGAATGGACTTTCTGAGAGAATCAAGGACGATTTAACTATCCGGGATGTGCCAACTAAACTGGATGAATTGATTTCTCTCTGTAACAAACTTGACCTACGCTACAGGGAGCGATGTTTAGAGAAATCCAGGGCAGAGCGATCCAGTCCACGTTATCATCCTAGGCCTCGACAAGATTCTTCATCACAGTCTCCGGTAACGACAGACGAACCTATGCAGATTGGGCGCTCTCGCCTCACAGAAGAGGAACGACTTCGTCGTCGACAGGGTAACCTCTGCATGTACTGTGGGTCCTCTGAACACTTAGTTAAATTCTGCAAACTCCGACCGGGAAACTCTCGCTCCTAGCTTATTCAAGAGAGGTTAAGCTAGGAGTTACTCTAGAATCACGTTCTGGGAAAGAGCCGACCTTGTCTATTCAATTAGAAGTTCCAAGTTCTACAGTGAAAGTTTCAGCTCTCCTAGATTCTGGGGCAGCCGAGAACTTCATCTCCTCAGCCTTTGTCATGCGGTCTAAAGTTCAAACCATGCCTCTGGAAGCAGCAGTTGCCGTTACAGCAGTGGATGGAAGTCGAATTCCAGATGGTATAATTACTCATCGAACCGTATGTCTCAAGATGAAAGTTGGTGTGCTCCATTCCGAATACCTCTCCTTCTACGTGATTCCCAAAGCCTCTCAAGATGTGATACTTGGTTTACCTTGGCTGCAGAAACATAACCCTCAACTTAATTGGCAAACCATGGAAGTCCTTTCATGGGGTAAATCTTGTACCAAGGACTGTTTAGCCTCAATTGTACCTCTCCGGTCAATCAGCCTTCCCGACCTACCTCCGGTGTATCAATCCTTTGCGGATGTTTTCAGTAAACAAGCAGCAGACTCTCTACCTCCTCATCGCGAATGGGACTGCCCAATTGTCCTGGTTCCGGGTAAAACACCTCCTAGGGGACGAATTTATCCGCTATCCATCCCAGAGACGCAAGCTATGTCTGATTATATACAAGAAAATCTAACCAAAGGATTTATCAGACCATCTTCTTCACCTGCAGGAGCCGGATTCTTTTTCGTTAAGAAGAAGGACGGTGGGTTACGACCATGCATAGATTACCGTGGACTCAATGAGATCACTGTGAAAAACAAGTATCCATTACCCTTAATTCCAGAATTATTTGACCGGGTAAAAGGAGCTACTGTGTTTACAAAACTGGATCTCCGAGGGGCCTACAATTTAATCCGCATCCGAAAATGGGGACGAGTGGAAGACTGCTTTTAATACCCGGGATGGGCATTACGAATACCTTGTAATGCCTTTCGGTCTTTGTAATGCACCTGCAGTTTTTCAAAGCTATGTGAATTAACTTTTTCGTGATCTTCTCTACAAGTGTCTAGTAGTGTACCTGGATGATATCCTAATATTCTCTAGGGATATAAAGTCTCACCGTCACCAAGTTAAAGAGGTACTGACACGTCTGAGGAAAAATCAACTTTATTGTAAGTTAGAGAAGTGCACTTTTGAAGTATCTTCCATACCGTACCTTGGTTACATCATTTCTGGATCAGAGCTATGTATGGATCCCGGTAAGGTACAAGCTATCCGAGATTGGTCCACTCCTACAACTCTCAAGGGGATTCAGCGATTTCTCGGCTTTGCTAATTTCTATAGGAGATTCATTAAGAATTATTCTACGTTAGCTGCTCCCATCACAGCCCTAACTCGTAAGGGAGCAAATCCTACGAACTGGTCTTCAGAAGCAATCAAAGCCTTCTCTGATTTAAAGCAAGCCTTTGTGTCAGCCCCCATTCTTCGACAGCCTGATCTGAATCGTCCCTTTCTACTAGAGGTGGATGCATCTACAGAAGCAGTAGGAGCTGTGTTGTCACAAGTCTTTGAAGATAAAAAGGTCCATCCCTGCGGATATTTCTCCCGTAAGTTCCTCCCGGCAGAACGTAATTATGCAATCGGTGAGCAAGAGTTACTTGCCATCAAGTTGGCATTTGAGGAGTGGAGATACCTTCTAGAAGGAGCTCAACATCGCATTACAGTTTATACTGATCATAAGAATCTTCTGTATCTGCAGTCAGCTCAGTGTTTGAATCCACGACAAGCTCGATGGGCGCTTTTCTTCTCACGATTTGATTTCAAACTCACCTATCGTCCAGGGTCTCAGAACAAAAAGGCAGATGCCCTTTCCCGGTCCTTTGCTTCTTCTGAATTAAATGATGCTACCACGAATCAAGCCATTGTGAATCCTAGGTCCTTTTTAATGACTCGAACCTCTCCAGTTCCTCCGCCTGGCAAGACCTTTGTCGCCACAAGTCTTCGAAAACGGCTGCTTACCTGGGCTCACTCCTCTTCCTTCATGGGTCATCCTGGGGTTCTAAAGACTCTCAAGTTTATTCAACAGTCTTATTGGTGGCCACGTCTCAAAGCCGATGTCCAAGAGTTTATAGCAGCATGTCCTAAATGTGCCCAACATAAGAGTCCAAGAAGTTCTCCACCAGGTTTGTTACATCCACTATCCATACCCAAACAACCATGGACTCATATCTCAATGGATTTCGTGACCGATCTACCTCCATCAAAAGGGCGAAATACCATTTGGGTGATAGTGGATCGATTTTCGAAAATGGCACATTTCATTCCATTAACTGGGTTACCATCAGCCCCTTTACTAGCCAGATTGTTCATCTCTGAAATCTTCAAGTTGCATGGCCTTCCTCGAGAAATTGTTTCTGATCGGGGAACACAGTTTGTGGCCAAGTTTTGGAGGTCGCTTTGTTCATCTTTAAATGTCAAGTTGAACTTTTCTTCTGCATATCATCCTCAGACAGATGGACAAACTGAGAGAGTCAACCAAGACCTTGAAACATTTCTCCGGCTATATATATCGTCCTCACAGGATGACTGGGTTGACTACCTTCCATTGGCAGAATTTGCTCATAATAATCTCTTCCATTCATCTTCAGAATCTACGCCCTTTTATATTAACTTCGGCTTTCATCCTCGTGTGCCAGAGTTTCATCCATTGCCAGCCCTAGAGGTCCCAGCGGCAGATCAAGAGCTTCAACGTCTATCTAGCATCTGGAGTTGTGTACGTAAGTCCTTGGTCAAAACTTCCGCTCGTTATAAATCTTTTGCAGATAAAAAACGTAAAGCTGTACCGAATTACAAAGTGGGAGACCAAGTTTGGATTTCTACGCGCAATCTCAAGTTCAAAGTTCCTTCTAAGAAATTTGCTCCCAGGTTTATTGGTCCATTTCCCATTGTAAAGGTACTCAACCCTGTGTCATACAAAGTCAAGCTGCCACCGTCTTTGAGAATTCCTAACGCCTTTCATACATCTTTACTGAAGCCTTTGATTCTCAATAAGTTCCGTACTACCCAGTCCAAATCTCCTAAAGTTCACTCTTTGCAGAATGAGGAATTTGAAGTTAAAGAGATTGTGGACTCACGTTTCCGATATGGACGTTTACAGTTTCTGGTCGACTGGAAGGGTTACGGCCCGGAGGAGAGATCCTGGGTTTTCTCTGAAGATGTTCATGCTCCAAGACTGGTACAGAAATACTTCTCCAAAAATCCTGACAAGGTTCAAAGGTGTTCGGAGACCACCCGTAGAAGAGGGGGTACTGTCACGAACCGGTCTCTCACCTTTGCGGGTTCTGGGGTTCATCCGTTGCCAGTGCGGTTGCTCGCGGTGCTGTGCGCCCGTGTGGGGACACGGCGTGATCAATGGCACAGGTAATGCAGAGTCTGGGAACTGTGAGTGCGGGGACCAAATGGCCTAAGGCACTGCGGTGTGTCTGCTGTATAGGAGGTGGCCATGTTGGAGACCAAATAGCTAATACTGAGCACTTGTGAAAACACCTGTGGGCAGGTGTAAGCCAATCCCGTGCTTGTGCTGCCTTTAAGTAGGCTGGGATTATGTCACTCTGGGCCAGTGCTTTGTTGTATCAAAGCTGTGCTCTAGCTCTGAACTCTCTCCGTGCATTCCTGTGTGATTCCCGTGGTCCAGATATCGCCTCCGTTCCCAGAGGTCCGTTTTGCAGCCTTCACTGCCAAAGATCTACCGGCTCTCCATTGTGCTATCAGTCAATTGCACACCTATTGGAAATACTTGGATTCCCAGTGTCCTGCATGAGGTTACCTTGTCTGTCTGCCTATCATACAAAGTCTGGAGGATTCCAATTCCCTCAGCTGTTCGTTTGTTCAACTCTGCATTTAACCCATTCATCACCTCGCCATCTACTACAGTTTCACAGTGATCTCCGGAACCCGCAAGTAACCCAATTCAGTACTTTTTCTATGTTGTCATTACAAGGATAATTCTTCACAGTCTCTCAGTTAACTCTTAAAACTCCATTGCAAATTCTTACAGTTAATTCTCCATGTCTGCATTAACCAGTTAAACACAATCTGCAGTTCAGCATCAAAGCCTGTTTATATTTGGACAATTCAACATTTATTCTTCAGCTTGTTTTTGCATATGTTTCCATGAACATTTCTTTTATTTATTTCTGAGTTTTCTCTTGCATATTATTTCTGTCATTCCTGCAAAACTTCAGTATAATGATGATTAACAACTAGTCATTTAACTCCTTACTGAATTGTTACTTTAATAAATATATGAAACGGAACTTCCTTCGTCCTCCCTGTTTTCTTCATACCCCAGCACCTACACCTGTGGTTGGTTCCAGGTTAACGGATTCACAAAAACACCCGGACCTGACAATATAGGCACTATTTCACTATTGTTTCCTTGAGTCCTTTGGTTTCTACTATTATAGGGTACCTAGTGAAAACAGCAGCCTTGAAATTGTTAAACTGACTGGCAAGAAAATGTCATCTAAATTGTCCCAAGCGCTAATTCTGGAACATCCAGTAGTACTTATTTTGTACACAACCCCGAAGGTTCATAAATCCGTTGTCCAGCCACCTGTGGCTGTCTACTTGGATACACTTTTCCAGCCGTGTATTAGAGCACATCCCAGATATTTGCTGGACACTACTACACTTCTTAGAAAAATACAATCCCTACCTATAATGGATGTGAGATATGGATGTGTAGTATAAACGTACAGAGTCCTTATACTGTGATACCGCAGCAACAGGGCCTTTCAGCAGTGCAGAAGTTTTTGTCCCATCACCCATTATATGAAGGGCCGGATCTGGATTTTGTCCTAGAACTGTAACACCTGATATTAACAAAAAATATTTTCCTCTGTGATAATAAATTCTGTCTTCAAATTATGGGATGTGTGATGGGGTCCAATGTGGCCTCATCGTACTCTAACATATATATGTTTGACGGAGAAAAATCCATCTTCTTTGGTGACCCCAACATTGCGGACAGGATAGTCATGTACACACGTTACATTTATGATATCCTGCTATTTTGGAGGGGCCCCAAGGAAGATCTGGTAGCACTTGTTGATAGTCATAATAACATGACAGTCCAGTAAAGTTGACAGTAACTGTCAGTAATGAGCTGGTCAATTTTCTTGATGTATGTGAAACATTACAAAATGGTAAAATAGTGACCAGTCTATTTTCTAAGAGAAACTGACTGGAGTGACACAGGAGGGTACTAGCTGGAGTGACACATGGAGGAGCTGAAGTGTATTATGTGGATATGGCTTTTTCAATATATTTTATGTGGATCTGGATTTTTAAATTATTTTATGTGGATGTGTCTTTTTCAATGTATTTTATGTTGATTCTGGCATTTTCATTGTATTTTATACCAGGTTTGTGGCCTAGCAGGCACAAGGTCACATCCCATTTTTGCACACGCGCCTTCGGCTTGATGTCGGCTCTTTGACGTACCTAACAAGATTTGTTGGCTGTTTGTCTCTGACTGGTTGGCCACCCCTGATCTAGACTTACCTTCAACAAATTTGGATGCCATAGGTGCACATATACTACATGTCAATACCTCATCCCAGGGGGAGAAATTTTGTCATTTATTATCTGGGAAGAAATATATTATACACCCTTACTTGTAACTCTAGATTTGTGGTTTATCAAATTATTTGTCCGTGTGGGCTCTCCTATATCGGGAAAACGGATCAGGGTTTAAAACTAGGATGACAGCCTATCGCTCTTCCATTAGAGCTGCTATTGAATCGGGTACTAGCGAGCAACCCGTTGCTAGGCATATTGCCCTAAAAGCACACCCTTTGTGTTCCTTGAAATATGGGATGATAGCTCACATCCCTGAAACATTACATGGGGGAAATAGGGCCTTCAAACTATTATAGTGTGAGTCTAGATGGATTCATCGTTTGGGGACACTTGTGCCCAAAGGGCTAAATGAACAGCTTAATCTGAGTGTCTTTTAAAGGATGCTCTGTACCTGCTATATACTGTCCATTAGTACATACTTAGCACTCTGTTTTTGTAGGCAATCTTGCTCTCATTGTACTGTATATTTTTCCCACTGTATTTCTCTTATTGTATGTATTTTTTATCATATACGCTGTATCTTATGTTCTAGTGCAGGCCTGGCCAACCTGTGGCTCTCCAGCTGTTGTAAAACTACAACTCCCATTATGCTTTGCCACAATTTGCTAGTAGGGAATTCTAAAACTGTGGCAGGGCATGCTGGGATGTGTGGTTTCACAACATCTGGAGAGCCACAGGTTGGCCAGGCCTGTTCTAGCGCCTGGTTGCTATGGTGATGGGATACACCATGTGTTAACACCAGCACATGACGGACGTGATGACATCACGACGAAGGTGGTGTCTGTTATAAGGTGAGATTTTTCATGTCTATTGTCCTGATGAAAATGCTACCATTATAGACATTGAAACGTTGTCATTTTAATGCTGTGTTGGGTCTTTATTTGACTGGAGTACAGCTATTCGTTGTCGTATTAATCTATTTTCTAAGCGGGCAACCAGCTAAGTATAATTATTACTAGGAGTGCCGTGTCTATGGATATCTATCTATCTATCTATCTATCTGTCTGCCTGTCTATCTATTTATCTATCTATAAATATCCATATCTATCCATCTATAGTATAGGCAGAGGCATATCTAGCACGGGGCGAGCAGGGCACGTGCCCTGGGTGCCGTGCACAGCCCCAGCAGAGGCTCACCCCATGCAACAGGGATTCCGCCGGCGCTACCCGCGGCGCTCTCCCTGTCTCCCCGGCTGCTGTACCTGTCACACTGTACAGGCAGCGGCAGCCAGGAGCCCCCCCCCTGCAAAGTCTACATTGCGCGTGCGCGACCGCGGCGCACATACGAATGGAAGAAAGTACCACCGATCACCACATGAGGCACATGTGGGAGCAGAACGGGGAGCCGCGAGTGCTGTCAGAGAGTGAGGGCGGGCTCTAGCAGTGCACACTGCTGCCTGTCCCCTCTCTTTCTCCTCAATGCTGCAGGTAAACATAAAAAAGAATGGGGGAGCCGATGGAAGTGCCTTTTCTGCAACTGCACTGATCTGCTGCGTCCTATGTGCTGCCTGAGCTTCTCCTCCGCTGGGTGCAGCTAAATCATAATCTGAGGGGAGCAATGCTGCTCTGCCCCAGCATCTTATCACTGTAGTGTAGCTGAAGCCTGTGTTTGCATGTGTGAGCAAGTGTGTGTGTATGCTATACCAGGCTCTAATGTGCATGTAACCAGGTCCTCTCCCACCCAGGCCCCAGTGTGTCACCATTCACCCACCCCCCAGTATGTGTGTTCCTATATCCCTCACCTGGCCCCACTATGTGTGTTCCCATATCCCTCACCCATCCCCCAGTATGTGTGTTCCCATATCCCTCACCCATCCCCCAGTATGTGTGTCCGCTTATCCCTCACCCACCCCCCAGTATGTGTGTCCGCATATCCCTCACCCACCCCCCACTATGTGTCCCCCTATATCCCTCACCCACCACCCACTATGTGTCCCCCCATAAACCTCACCCACCCCCCACTATGTGTGTCCCAATATCCCTCACCCACCCCCCACTATGTGTGTCCCCATATCCCTCACCCACCCCACACTATGTGTGTCCGCTTATCACTCACCCACCCCCCAGTATGTGTCCCCCCATATCCCTCACCCACCCCCCAGTATGTGTGCCCCCATATCCCTCACCCACCCCCAGTATGTGTGTCCCCATATCCCTCACCCACCGCCCAGTATGTGTCCCCACCTATTCCTCACCCACCCTCCAGTATGTGTCCCCCCATATCCCTCACCCACCCCCCAGTATGTGTCCCCCCATATCCCTCACCCACCCTCCAGTATGTGTCCCCCATATCCCTCACCCACCCCCAGTATGTGTGTCACCATATACCTCACCCACCCCCCAGTATGCGTTTCGCCATATACCTCACCAACCCCCCATTATGCGTGTCCCCATATCCCTCACCCACCCCCCAGTATGCATGTCCCCATGTCCCTCACCCACCCCCAGTATGCGTATCACCGTGCCCCCCACCAGACCCCAGTATGTGTACCCATATCCCTCACCCGGCCCCACTATGTGTGGTTACTTGACATAATGTGTATAATGGGCTTTACCTGGGCCACTCACTCCAAGCTACTCTATAGAGTTCCGTACAGATACAATTGACCTATTTAAGGTGGCCAGAAGTTAGGGGCGCCAAACTGAGATTTTATCTTGCCCCCACAACCAAAAAACGTTCTGACAACCCTGCTCGGAGGTGCGCGGTTTCGGAAGTGCAGGTGAGCAGGCTAAACAGTTAAAAGCAGTTTAAACTTTTCTGTCGGGAGGGGGGGAGGGGTGCGGGACAGTGTGCATGTGTGTTAATTGTGTGTGTGTGGGACAGTGTGAGTGTGTGTCAATTTTTGCAGCCCAGTGTGTGTGGGGGAGGGGAAAGTATGAGAATGTGTGTGTAGTCTGAGTGGGTGTGTGTGGAGTTTGGGGGTGGCCAGTATGTGTGTGTGTGTAATCTACAGTGTGTGTGTGTGTGTGTGTGTGTGTGTGTGTGTGTGAGTGTGTGTGTGTGTGTAAGTAAGGGGGTGGGGCAGTCTGTGTGTGTGGGCGGAATGTACTAATGGCAATTTACCGAAGAGGGATATATATTAAACCACGGGCACTGAGATGCCCTTCTCACTCACCATCCAGCTGGGTGGCCGAGCTGTGCGGGTGGAAAGCCAGCAGCAGGGGCAGCATGCCGGATATCAGCAGCCGAGGGTGTGGGCTGTAAGGCACGTGCAGAGCCCAAAGCCGGAGATCGGCAGCATGTTGACCGGCAACAATCGGCTTCTGCTTCCGCGTTCAACATGCTGCTGATCTCCAGCTTTGGGCTACGCAGGGTTCGGGGGATGGGTGTCCTCTGCCGAGTATACTGCAAC
Organism: Pseudophryne corroboree; assembly: GCF_028390025.1. Lineage (NCBI taxonomy): Eukaryota > Metazoa > Chordata > Amphibia > Anura > Myobatrachidae > Pseudophryne > Pseudophryne corroboree. The sequence continues at coordinate 862,956,777 of NC_086444.1, read as the reverse complement.
TCCGGGGGTGCGGGCTCTGGAGGCTCTCAGCACTGTTGAATATCCAGCTGCCTCAAGTATGTACAGCCCGCACCCTCGGCTGCTGCTGGCTGTCCCCCCGCCTGGCTCGGCCACACAGCTGTACGGTGAGAAGGGCATCTCAGTTCCCGAGGTTTTATACATATGCCTCAGTGAATGGCCGCTGTGGTAAATTATACTAATGCTTACCATGGTAGTAACAGTTGGGAGGACGGCGCACAGCGGGATCCTGCAGCTGGAGAGAGGAACCCTTTCGGAGTGCAGCAGACCACACTAAAAAGGGTGCATCCCGGGTGCGGTGCTCTGCATCCCGGGTGGCGCCAAAGATGTGGAGTTTCGGATATGGCAGAAGCGCCGCAGCTTTGGGTGAGAAACCGCTGCAACCCTTCCGCTGCTAAACTCTGCAATTAGTCAATTAAGGGGGTAGGCTCCCCTCACCACAGTGCCCCGCAGGATTAGTTAATTAAGGGGGTAGGCTCCCCTCACCACAGTGCCCCACAGGCCCTGTTAATTAAGGGGGTAGGATCCCCTCACTCTATAACGTTACATGTGCTGTAACGTGAATTTCGGCTCATACCGTGTGCTATTATGTGAATTTCGGCTCATACTGTGTGCTATAATGTGAATTTCAGCTCATACTGTGTGCTATAATGTGAATTTTGGCTCATACTGTGTGCTATAATGTGAATTTAGGCTCATACTGTGTTCTGTAATGTGAATTTTGGCTAATACCATGTGGGGTAATGTGAATTTCGGCTCATACTGTGTGCTATAATGTGAATTTCGGCTCATACCGTGTGGGGTAATGTGAATTTCTGCTCATACCATGTGCTATAATGTGAAAGGGGCACCAGTACTAGATAGTATGAGGGGTCCTGCTACACTGAAGAACATGCCCCTTTTGAGTCACCACGCCCCATTTCCGGAGCGCGCGCACCTTCGGCGCGCACATAATTGCTATCTACACTTTTTCATTCCCCCTTCAAAAATTCTACTTCGACCACTGCACCTACATCTATACATACACACTCTGACATTTTTATATACAGTGACACCGGTGGCGTGTGCACATACTTTCCTTATGTAGTTTTTTTTTTTTTTTTGGGGGGGGCGCCATTATTGATCTTGCTCTGGGCTCCAAAAACCCTAGCTACGCCTCTGAGTATAGGCATACACACCGGGTGCCTCCACAGGTAATGAAATAAACAATCCAAAGGTGCGGCACTCCTGGCGGCTTGGAGAAAGTATACTTCACAGCAGCATCGTTTGTAACAACGTTTCTATGCCTGTATATTCCAGTATTTTCATCATACCTGATGATAATGCCTGAATAAACAGGCATTGAAACATTGTTATACACGGTGCTGCTGTGAAGTATACTTTCTCCAAGCCGCCAGGAGTGCCGCACCTTTGGATTGTTGATATACTGTATATATATATACACATATATATATATATATATATATTTTAGGGGGGGAAGAAGCCCTGCCTATTTTGTCAGTCCCGGGCCCCACAGTTTCTGATGGCAGTCCTGCTCAGATGTAGCAGTACACGTCCGTGCTGATAGGTGTAATGGGGGTACACACGCAGCGATTTTTGCCTATTTTCTAAGTGATCTGACTAGATCGCTTAGAATTTAAGCACAAATCGCTCCGTGTGTATGCCCGCATTGCTAGCGCTGGCTCAGATCATTCATGCATGCAGTACATATCTAGTCAGATCGCCTAGCATGCATAAACAAAACACTGGTTAGCACAGATCGCTCAGCACACAGGCACAAGTCGCCCCATGTGTATAGGGCATTACTTTCACAATCTCCCTGAACTGATTTTTAAAAAGTAGGGAAGTATGATGAAGTCTCCATTAACTATTTACATGCTGTCATACCAAATGTCCCTACAAACACTGGTGGGTGCCACAGAAGTAGTAGCAGAAGTAGTAGTAGTAACGCCAGACAAGGTTTTAAAACAGTAACAGGGTATCATAGCATAAATACCATACATATATTCAATATGAGTACAAAACATAAGTATATACTGTAGCATAAGTACCAAACATCAATAGCACACCACAATCTGGGTAGGATAAAGAATAGGGGTAATATTATGGCTAGCAAGAAAATAAATTGGCAAGTTTGTGGTTGAGAAGGAAGCAGAGCAATGGTGACCTGGATTGTGTATGGGAGAACAAAAGCGTACAGGTCCCTGTCCATAAGAGCTTGCATACTAAAGGGAAGTGGTAAACAGTTGGAGGAAGTACTGGGAAGGATATATGGTGTAGGAATAGAGGACGATAGTAATGAGTTATCAGGAAGGTTGGTATGCTTTGCTAAAACAGGTACATTTACAAAGACACATTTAAATCTGGGGTGACTGGCTGACAGTTTGACTGTGTGATACACAGATCCATAGGATGGGGCCAACTTGAAAAAAAATCTTGGAGGGGAGCATGGGGTATATTTACTAAAAGTCCATTTTGGACGATGTTTGGATTATGTTTGGTAAATTTTTGATCGATTTTGTGTTTGAGGGTCTGAATCACAGATTTACCAACAGATGATTTTTGACATCTTTAAAAGAAAAAAATGTCATAAATCATGTTAGTAAATGTGTTATTTAGACCCTAAAATAAAAAATCAACCAAGCATCGATCAATAATCGACCCAGATAGATTTTTAGTAAATATACCCCTAAATCCCATAATTACTAACAGAAGATTTTTGCATTTTTTTTTTTTTAAAGGATGTCAAAAATCATGTTAGTAAATGTATGATTTAGACCCTGAAACACAAAATCTATCAAAAATCGACTCAACATCGACCAAAAATTGATCAACACCAACCAAAGTCGACTTTTTGTAAATATTCACCCATGAGAGAAAGTGACATGTGTGGAGGAGAGGAGTGGAGAGAGTGAAAGTGTGGTCAGAGATGAAGTTTTAGATATAGGCAGCCCCGGCGCTACCCGCTCAGCAAAGGGATGCAATGAGAAAGTGTATGTGTGTATATGTGTGTGTGTGTGTGTGTGTGTGTGTGTGTGTGTGTGTGTGTGTGTGTGACTGGGTGGGCAAAATGTGTGTAAGCGGCAATACCACACGTGAAATTTTGTGTAAGTGGCACTACTAAGGTGGCATTTTGTGTAAGCAGCATTACTACAGGGGGGATTTTGTGTAAGCAGCACTACTACAGGGGATATTTTGTGCAATTGGCACTACTACATGGGGGAATTTGTGCAAGCGGCACTACTACAGGGGATAGTTTGTGCAATTGGCACTACTACAGGGGGGAATTTGTGCAAGCGGCACTACTACAGGGGGATTTTTGTGTATAAGAAGCACTACTACGTGCGGTGTTATGTGAATAAGATTGTGCTACTGTGGCGTAATTTGAAATGGGGGTACTATTGTGTGGCCATGCCCCTTCTGTGTAAGACCACACCCCTTTTGCGGTGTGCACCAAAGGCGTGTGCTGTCCATTTGTAAAGTATGGGAGGGCACAAATTTATTGTTTGCAGGGGGGCGCCGAACACCCTAACACCGGCTCTGGATATAAGGGTATATTTATAAAATTTTGGGAAAAAAGCAAATGTAATGTGATAGTATAGATTACATTCATATTATGATATTTGCATATTTTGTGTAAATGCATACCTCCCAACATGACCCTCTCCAGGAGGGTCAGAATGCTCTGCTCCTGGACTTCCCTTTTAATTTATGACTGCCATCACCTGTAGTGAAACACCTTTCTTATCCATTAACCTAGTTTAAAACAGATGCCGGCAATCATAAATAATGATAGATGTCCAGGAGCAGAGCATTTTGTCCCCCCTGGAGAGGGTCATGTTGGGAAGTATGCGTAAATGTTCAGCATGTAGGGATAGAATTTGCGAGATAGCAGTCACAGCAATTCTCTCTCAGGGTATTTTCCGCAAAAAAAATACACTGAGAATGTTGCTACCTTCCACTGTTCTCCTCCTCCACTGGCCCTCCTGCCCCTGCTGGGCTCCTAGCTACCACCTGTCTGCCAGCTCCCGTTCCTACCCAGCTTCCGCTGTTAATGATGCCAGTCCCACTTCTGCTGCCTGACTCATCTGCTGCTGTTGCCTGGCTCTACCTGCCATACAGCTTATATTATGCTGCCTGGCTCCCACTGCTGCCCGGTTCCTCTTGCTCTGCCTGCCATTCTGTTCCCCCATGCTGCTGTCCGGCACCCCTGCTGCTGCTGTGAAGATCCCCTGCTGCTGCACAAGATTGGTAATTGGTGTCGGCTAATCTGTGCAGTCAACTGAGATACAGTGAAAGTGCCTGCCCCTGCCGGGACCTCAGCTGACTGCACATAACATCAATAGCGACTAGAACTGAATTAGGCCCAATTAGTATGAAAAATTCCAATGTAAACCCTGTTCAAAATGTTCTTTACACATTTACTTCCACAGTTTTTATACTTTTCAATTCACATATAATTTTCATATCTTTCTCAGTTTGAAAATGATCAAAAATGTATAAAAATGTAACCTTTAGTAAATAAACCCCCATATGTCCTTACATACATTTTTATGATGGTAAGTGATAGATTAGTTTTTCACTACTCACCCATGTTGCTCCTCTTGCTTGCTGGTCTCACTACCTCTGTTCCTCCATTGGCTGTGGTGTGTGCATGGGACGCTGAGGTTCATGTGTTAGTAAGTGCAGCATTTACTTTTAATCACTATCACACGTGTCTTAAAAGCATACTTGCCTACCTGACCCTCTCCATGAGGGAGAAAATGCTCTGTTCCTGGACTTTCCTGGTAATGTATGATTGCCATCACCTGTGGTGAAACACCTTTCTTATCAATTAACTAGCTCACCACAGCTGATGGCAATCATACATTACCAGGAAAGTCCAGGAACAGAGCATTTTCTCCCTCATGGAGAGGGTCAGGTAGGCAAGTATGCTTAAAAGGAAGTAAATTATTGTACAATATTTAAAATACAATTGGCAATTACTGCCTTGCCCTGGGTGATAAAAATCTTAATTTCAGCCCTGTAATTGCCCAGATAATCTTCTTATTTCTGGTACCTCCTGCTTGTTGCTGACAGCCACTGGTAGGCTGTACTGACAGACAGCAGCAGCTTCCAGTTTCTTTACTGAACGTTTTCTCCCTTGGAGCTAGTGCTAAAGGTGGGAGTAGAAAAATGCATTTCATCACATATGTGATTTCCTCAGGGCAAATAATAAAACTCTCCATGTACAAATGCTGAGATTATTCCAACAGATCTTGGTTTGTTAGTTTGTGTCCCAGCGACATATATCAGTACATGAACAGAGTAAATGGCATCTCATTGCAGAATAACTTTCCTTCAAAGCGATAACATGCCAGTCCTTGTTTCACAGCCTGAACATTTAGAAGCTGATTGGTTGGTACTTTATCTCACTCCACTTTCTCTCTTTCCAAGGTTTGATGCATCTACCAATATTATACCAGGAACACATGCAGTAAGAACAAAAACAATATACTTTTAATGGAATATAATTGAATAACAATATGGAGAGACCTCATTGGACATTTATAATTATTTAATAGTTAAGGAACTATTGATTGAGCCCATTTTTCATAAAACTATTTATCAAGCCTATTTTTAAAAAAAAAACTATGCAGAAACCGTAGGCTCATTAGCACTGCAGACCATAGTCCCCATCATTATCAATGGGATTATGGTTGTAGTATGGACCCATTGGTTCACACTAGTGGTTCCCAAACTCAGTTCTAAAGGACCCCTAACGGTTCACGTTTTCCAGGTCACCTGTGGATTTTTAAAATGTTCATACACAATGCACCTTCTGAGTGACCTGGTAAATATGAACCATTAGGGGTCCTTGACTATCAAGTTTGGGAACAACTGGTTTACACAATCCTCAGATGACATAAACTGCTTTATGCCTATGGAGGCATTATCACAGAAGAGGTATCTTGCGATCCCTCTCCTACAGCCTCCACCTGGCTCTGGAATCTGAAACTGTACACATGTGCAGTGTCAGATTCTCTGGAGGAGTCTTTCCTATCTTCCAATATGTCGGGGATGTAACGCGCAGGGACAGCTGTTTTCATTAACGCTTCTCTGTAATTTACAATTTAGACATAAGGGCCCTACACACTGCGCGACCAGTCGCCGAGCTGCCCGACCGCTGATACGGCGTCACCCAGCTCCATAGCAGTGCATGTAAATATGGACGAGATTGTCCATATTGGCCTGCATGCACAAGCGACGGGGCACCAACGATGAACGAGCGTGGGGCCGCGCATCGTTCATCGTTGCTGCCCCCACACTGAAAGATATGAACGGTACCTCGTTCATTTATGAACGAGATTGTTCATATCTTTCAGTAATATCGCCCAGTGTGTAGGGCCTAATAGTCATGGCATTGAAAAAGTCTGTTGCAAGACGGATTGTAAATATTGTGACACTGCCACGATTATGGCAGTGTCACAATATTTACCCTATAATCATTTACTCTATAATCATAGACATATATTAAAGATATTTGAACACAAATTAATGTTAAAAAATACTGTATTAAAAGTGTAGAAGCAATAATTTTAACATAATTTAGTTTAGTATCATTTTACCACTTGCATATAATATACTATGTGAACTAGTATGTTCTGCAAATTTTTATTCAGTTACATTCATTAAAAAATACTCCCTCTTTTATTGTTTACTTTTTGAATACTACTGCATTTAAAATTTGGTCACTCACTTACAGATGGGTCCACGGTTATCTTGACTAGTTTTCTGCGCCTAGGCACAACATGACTTATTAGCATAAACCCTTCATCTATTGTTCTCAGCTGCAATACAATACAGAGAACAATACAGCAGGGGATTAAGGGGGTCATTCCGAGTTGATCGCAGCCAGCAACTTTTTGCTGCTGCTGCGATCAACTAATCCCCGCCTATGGGGGAGTGTATTTTAGCATAGCAGGGCTGCAATCGCTTGTGCAGCCCTGCTATGCTTAAAAAAATTCCTGCAAAACAAGACCAGCCCTACAGCTACTTACCCAGTGCGACGGATCCAGCGATGAAGTTCCCGGTCCTGACGTCAGACATCCGCCCTCCTTTCGCCTCGACACACCTGCGTTCTTCTTACCACTTCCAGAAAACGGCCTCCAACGGTGAGTATCCGCCGCGGACCGCCTCTCCGCTGTCAATCTTCTTTCGTCCAGCGCTGCGTCTTTTCTTCTCGCTAGGCGCTCCGTTGCCTGGTGACGTCTGTCGCCCTGCAGCGGCGCGGGTGCGCAATGCGCACGCCACGCATGTGCTGTTCTGACCCGTTCGCACCGCAGCGAACAACCGTTGCATGCGAAAGGGTCAGAATGACCCCCTAAATCATTACAGCAGGGGATTAAGTCCGACTAGCCAGTCTCAGTTAATCCTATTAAAGGTCAAGATAAACTTGGACCCATCTGTATGTCCTTTGTTTTTGTTTTGTTTTTGTTTATTTTCCCATTTGTATTGGGCTCTTGTTGCCCTTTTTCTGTATTTAGTCCTATATTGACTGGCCATTTAAAATAAGAATTATAAAATTAGTACATAAAATGTTCTATATATACTTGTTATTGAAATTCATGTACCACTGAAAACTCCAATAAAAATGTTTTGGAAAAAAAAAATTAATACATAAAAAAATACCTCCTAAAAGAGTACTAGCCATTGTGTTTCCTGAAATACTTGTACAAATACAGAAGAGTCTTAGCTGTGATGGCTATTTAATAAATAGCTTTTATTTGGAATTCCAAAATGCATTAATATTGCAGATAGCATAATAAATCAGGAACTGGCGGGGCAAGGGTCTGGAAATGTGCGTGTCCAACACAATGATAGTAAATTCTGCCTACATGAGCATTGTTTATATATAGTGAGGCCATGTAGCTGATACTCTATTTATTTTCTTTCTAAACTCCCAGTTGATATAAATCTTTATCTTTGAAGTGAGTCCAATATCCCAGCACTCATTTAATTAGTGTAAATTTACATCTGCATTAGGGAGTAGTAGAGTCGTCAGCATCAATATAGACTTGTAAATAATCACAGAATAAAATAGCAGGTCAGTAAGCGTGCAGGGAATGTGCACAGAATGCAGATCTTACATTGTGAAATATTAATTAATAGTCATTTTGAAGTTCTGCACATTATGCTGAATAATAATTACAAGTATCACTGTATACCAGTAGATCATATATAATATGGAGTAAAACATATGTAATCTCCAAAATACTTCATACATAATAGGTTAGGAGACCGCCGGTCACGACACCTCCACCTACATCCCGCTCCCTCACTATCCTGACGGTGGGCAGAGTGTGAATAGAACCTGTGGCCTGCAGCCTGGCAAGCGCAGTGAGCCCGCAAGAGGCTTGTTGCGCTTGCCTCCCCCTCTCCCGACATTCTGCGGCCGGGTTCACGGTGTCGGGGTGCTGACCGCCGGGATCCCGGGTACCGGTAATGCAATACATACCCATTATAACAGCTGTCATTAACTACAGTAACATCTTACTACCATTACAAGCATAATCAAATGATAAAAGTTTTGCTCCGTAATTCTCTACTGCCAAAAGAATCTGTCAAACCGAAATACATGTTACGGTATGTAGTTTAAACTTGCATTGGTAACAATTACATTACAGTATCTATCTATATATATATATATATATATATATTAGTGATGAGCGGGTTCGGTTTCTCGGAAACCAACCCACCCGAACTTCAGCCTTTTTACACGGGTCCGAGCCGTGCTCGGATTCTCCCGTGTGGCTCGGGTAAACCGAGCGCGCCCGAACGTCATCATCCCGCTGTCGGATTCTCGCAAGATTCGGATTCTATATAAGCAGCCGCGCGTCGCCGCCATTTTCACACGTGCATTGAGATTGATAGGGAGAGGACGTGGCTGGCGTCCTCTCCGTTATAGTAGAAAAGACTGAGTGACTTAGTTATAATTGTGGGGAGGATTGGGGACGGGGAGCAGCTGTTAGGGAGTACAGTGCAGGGTTTTGATTATAATACCACCAGTGAGTTTAATCCGTTGTTTCTCTGCCTGAAAAAAACGCTCCACCATATCTGTGCTCACTCAGTGTGCTGCACTGCTGCATGATATATCTGTGCTGAGTGCACTGCTCACACTGCCTAATTGTGGGGACTGGGGAGCAGTTATAGCAGGAGTACAGTGCACAGTTTTGCTGACAGTGACCACCAGTCCAGTATACGTTTGTCTGCCTGAAAAACACTCCTGTGGTGGCTTTTTTTTTCTTCATACTACTAGTTTAGCAGTCTGCTGACAGTGTCCACCAGGTCCGTTATTATTATACAGTATATTATATATATATAGCAGTACGGTAGGCCACGGCTGTACCTACCTCTGTGTCGTCAGTGCACTCGTCGTCCATAAGTAATATAATACTATACTATCCATCCATCTACATTGTATACCTGTGGTGGCTTTTTTTTTCTTCATACTAGTTTAGCAGTCTGCTGACAGTGTCCACCAGGTCCGTTATTATTATTATACAGTATATTATATATATATATATATATATATATAGCAGTACGGTAGGCCACGGCTGTACCTACCTCTGTGTCGTCAGTGCACTCGTCGTCCATAAGTAATATAATACTATACTATCCATCCATCTACATTGTATACCTGTGGTGGTTTTTTTTTTCTTCATACTAGTTTAGCAGTCTGCTGACAGTGTCCACCAGGTCCGTTATTATAATACAGTATATTATATATATATATATAGCAGTACGGTAGGCCACGGCTGTACCTACCTCTGTGTCGTCAGTGCACTCGTCCTCCATAAGTAATATAATACTATACTATCCATCCATCTACATTGTATACCTGTGGTGGTTTTTTTTTTCTTCATACTAGTTTAGCAGTCTGCTGACAGTGTCCACCAGGTCCGTTATTATTATACAGTATATTATATATATATATATATATATATATATATATAGCAGTACGGTAGGCCACGGCTGTACCTACCTCTGTGTTGTCAGTGCACTCGTCGTCCATAAGTAATATAATACTATACTATCCATCCATCTACATTGTATACCTGTGGTGGCTTTTTTTTTCTTCATACTAGTTTAGCAGTCTGCTGACAGTGTCCACCAGGTCCGTTACTATTATAAAGTATATTATATATATATATATAGCAGTACGGTAGGCCACGGCTTTACCTACCTCTGTGTCGTCAGTGCACTCGTCGTCCATAAGTAATATAATACTATACTATCCATCCATCTACATTGTATACCTGTGGTGGTTTTTTTTTTCTTCATACTAGTTTAGCAGTCTGCTGACAGTGCCCACCAGGTCCGTTATTATTATACAGTATATTATATATATATATATATATATAGCAGTACGGTAGGCCACGGCTGTACCTACCTCTGTGTCGTCAGTGCACTCGTCGTCAATAAGTAATATAATACTATACTATCCATCCATCTACATTGTATACCTGTGGTGGCTTTTTTTTTCTTCATACTAGTTTAGCAGTCTGCTGACAGTGTCCACCAGGTCCGTTATTATTATACAGTATATTATATATATAGCAGTACGGTAGGCATCGGCTGTACCTACCTCTGTGTCGTCAGTGCACTCGTCGTCCATAAGTAATATAATACTATACTATCCATCCATCTACATTGTATACCTGTGGTGGTTTTTTTCTTCTTCATACTAGTTTAGCAGTCTGCTGACAGTGTCCACCAAGTCCGTTATAATTATACAGTATATATATATATATATATATATATATATATATATATAGCAGTACGGTAGGCCACGGCTGTACCTACCTCTGTGTCATCAGTGCACTCGTCGTCCATAAGTAATATAATACTATACAATCCATCCATCTACATTGTATACCTGTGGTGGCTTTTTTTTTCTTCATACTAGTTTAGCAGTCTGCTGACAGTGTCCACCAGGTCCGTTATTATTATACAGTATATTATATATATAGCAGTATGGTAGGCCACGGCTGTACCTACCTCTGTGTCGTCAGTGCACTCGTCGTCCATAAGTAATATAATACTATACTATCCATCCATCTACACTGTATACCTGAGGTGTTTTTTTTTTCTTCATACTAGTTTAGCAGTCTGCTGACAGTGTCCACCAGGTCCGTTACTATTATACAGTATATTATATATATATATATATATATATAGCAGTATGGTAGGCCACGGCTGTACCTACCTCTGTGTCGTCAGTGCACTCGTCGTCCATAAGTAATATAATACTATACTATCCATCCATCTACATTGTATACCTGTGGTGGCTTTTTTTTTCTTCATACTAGTTTAGCAGTCTGCTGACAGTGTCCACCAGGTCCGTTATTATTATACAGTATATTATATATATATATATATATATAGCAGTACGGTAGGCCACGGCTGTACCTACCTCTGTGTCGTCAGTGCACTCGTCGTCCATAAGTAATATAATACTATACTATCCATCCATCTACATTGTATACCTGTGGTGGCTTTTAGTTGTGCACATTAAAATATGGAGAACAAAAATGTGGAGGTTAAAAAAATAGGGAAAGATCAGGATCCACTTCCACCTCGTGCTGAAGCTGCTGCCACTAGTCATGGCCGAGACGATGAAATGCCATCAACGTCGTCTGCCAAGGCCGATGCCCAATGTCATAGTACAGAGCATGTAAAATCCAAAACACAAAAGATCAGTAAAATGACCCAAAAATCAAAATTAAAAGCGTCTGAGGAGAAGCGTAAACTTGCCAATATGCCATTTACGACACGGAGTGGCAAGGAACGGCTGAGGCCCTGCCTATGTTCATGGCTAGTGGTTCAGCTTCACATGAGGATGGAAGCACTCATCCTCTCGCTAGAAAAAAGAAAAGAATTAAGCTGGCAAAAGCACAGCAAAGAACTGTGCGTTCTTCGAAATCACAAATCCCCAAGGAGAGTCCAATTGTGTCGGTTGCGATGCCTGACCTTCCCAACACTGGACGGGAAGAGCTTGCGCCTTCCACCATTTGCACGCCCCCTGCAAGTGCTGGAAGGAGCACCCGCAGTCCAGTTCCTGATAGTCAAATTGAAGATGTCAGTGTTAAAGTACACCAGGATGAGGATATGGGTGTTGCTGGCGCTGGGGAGGAAATTGACAAGGAGGATTCTGATGGTGAGGTGGTTTGTTTAAGTCAGGCACCCGGGGAGACACCTGTTGTCCGTGGGAGGAATATGGCCATTGACATGCCTGGTCAAAATACAAAAAAAATCAGCTCTTCGGTGTGGAATTATTTCACAAACAAATGCGGACAACAGGTGTCAAGCCGTGTGTTGCCTTTGTCAAGCTGTAATAAGTACGGGTAAGGACGTTAACCACCTCGGAACATCCTCCCTTATACGTCACCTACAGCGCATTCATCATAAGTCTGTGACAAGTTCAAAAACTTTGGGTGACAGCGGAAGCAGTCCACTGACCACTAAATCTGTAATCAAGCTCCTGCAAACCACACCACCAACTCCCTCAGTGTCAATTTCCTCCTTAGACAGGAAAGCCAATAGTTCTGCAGGCCATGTCACATGCAAGTCTGACGAGTCCTCTCCTGCCTGGGATTCCTCCGATGCATCCTTGAGTGTAACGCCTACTGCTGCTGGCGCTGCTGTTGTTGCTGCTGGGAGTCGATCGTCATCCCAGAGGGGAAGTCGGAAGACCACTTGTACTACTTCCAGTAAGCAATTGACTGTCCAACAGTCCTTTGCGAGGAAGATGAAATATCACAGCAGTCATCCTGCTGCAAAGCGGATAACTGAGGCCTTGGCAGCCTGGGCGGTGAGAAACGTGGTTCCGGTATCCATCGTTACTTCAGAGGCAACTATAGACTTGATTGAGGTACTGTGTCCCCGGTACCAAATACCATCTAGGTTCCATTTCTCTAGGCAGGCGATACCGAGAATGTACACAGACCTCAGAAAAAGAGTCACCAGTGTCCTAAAAAATGCAGTTGTACCCAATGTCCACTTAAATACGGACATGTGGACAAGTGGAGCAGGGCAGACTCAGGACTTTGTATCACCGCTTTCTAGAATACGCACACAGCTGAAAACCTCTTACGGCAACTGAGGAAGATCATAGCAGAATGGCTTACCCCAATTGGACTCTCCTGGGGATTTGTGGCATCGGACAACGCCAGCAATATTGTGCGTGCATTACATCTGGGCAAATTCCAGCACGTCCCATGTTTTGCACATACCTTGAATTTGGTGGTGCAGAATTATTTAAAAAACGACAGGGGCGTGCAATAGATGCTGTCGGTGGCCCGAAGAATTGAGGGCCACTTTCGGCGTACAGGCACCGCGTACAGAAGACTGGAGCACCACCAAAAGCACCTGAACCTGCCCTGCCATCATCTGAAGCAAGAGGTGGTAACGAGGTGGAATTCAACCCTCTATATGCTTCAGAGGATGGAGGAGCAGCAAAAGGCCATTCAAGCCTATACATCTGCCCACGATATAGGCAAAAGAGGTGGAATGCACCTGACTCAAGCGCAGTGGAGAATGATTTCAACGTTGTGCAAGGTTCTGCAACCTTTTGAACTTGCCACATGTGAAGTCAGTTCAGACACTGCCAGCCTGAGTCAGGTCATTCCCCTCATCAGGCTTTTGCAGAAGAAGCTGGAGGCATTGAAGGAGGAGCTAAAACAGAGCGATTCCGCTAGGCATGTGGGACTTGTGGATGGAGCCCTTCATTCGCTTAACCGGGATTCACGGGTGGTCAATCTGTTGAAATCAGAGCACTACATTTTGGCCACCGTGCTCGATCCTAGATTTAAAACCTACGTTGTATCTCTCTTTCCGGCAGAAACAAGTCTGCAGAGGTTCAAAGACCTGCTGGTGAGGAAATTGTCAAGTCAAGCGGAACGCGACCCGTCAACAGCTCCTCCTTCACATTCTCCCGCAACTGGGGGTGCGAGGAAAAGGCTACGAATTCCGAGCCCACCCGCTGGCGGTGATGCAGGGCAGTCTGGAGCGAGTGCTGACATCTGGTCCGGACTGAAGGACCTGGCAACGATTACTGACATGTCGTCTACTGTCACTGCATATGATTCTGTCACCATTGAAAGAATGGTGGAGGATTATATGAGTGACCGCATCCAAGTAGGCACGTCAGACAGTCCGTACGTATACTGGCAGGAAAAAGAGGCAATTTGGAGGCCCTTGCAGAAACTGGCTTTATTCTACCTAAGTTGCCCTCCCTCCAGTGTGTACTCCGAAAGAGTGTTTAGTGCCGCCGCTCACCTTGTCAGCAATCGGCGTACGAGGTTACTTCCAGAAAATGTGGAGAAGATGATGTTCATTAAAATGAATTATAATCAATTCCTCCGTGGAGACATTCACCAGCAGCAATTGCCTCCAGAAAGTACACGGGGACCTGCGATGGTGGATTCCAGTGGGGACGAATTAATAATCTGTGAGGAGGGGGATGTACACAGTGAAAGGGGTGATGAATCGGACGATGATGATGAGGTGGACATCTTGCCTCTGTAGAGCCAGTTTGTGCAAGGAGAAATTGATTGCTTCTTTTTTGGTGGGGGCCCAAACCAACCAGTCATTTCAGTCACAGTCGTGTGGCAGACCCTGTCGCTGAAATGATGGGTTCGTTAAAGTGTGCATGTCCTGTTTATACAACATAAGGGTGGGTGGGAGGGCCCAAGGACAATTCCATCTTGCACCTCTTTTTTCTTTCATTTTTCTTTGCGTCATGTGCTGTTTGGGGAGGATTTTTTTGAAGGGCCATCCTGCGTGACACTGCAGTGCCACTCCTAGATGGGCCAGGTGTTTGTGTCGGCCACTTGGGTCGCTTATCTTAGTCACACAGCTACCTCATTGCGCCTCTTTTTTTCTTTGCGTCATGTGCTGTTTGGGGAGTATTTTTTTGAAGGGCCATCCTGCGTGACACTGCAGTGCCACTCCTAGATGGGCCAGGTGTTTGTGTCGGCCACTTGGGTCGCTTATCTTAGTCACACAGCTACCTCATTGCGCCTCTTTTTTTCTTTGCGTCATGTGCTGTTTGGGGAGTATTTTTTTGAAGTGCCATCCTGCGTGACACTGCAGTGCCACTCCTAGATGGGCCAGGTGTTTGTGTCGGCCACTTGGGTCGCTTATCTTAGTCACACAGCTACCTCATTGCGCCTCTTTTTTTCTTTGCGTCATGTGCTGTTTGGGGAGTATTTTTTTGAAGGGCCATCCTGCGTGACACTGCAGTGACACTCCTAGATGGGCCAGGTGTTTGTGTCGGCCACTTGGGTCGCTTATCTTAGTCACACAGCTACCTCATTGCGCCTCTTTTTTTCTTTGCGTCATGTGCTGTTTGGGGAGTATTTTTTTGAAGGGCCATCCTGCGTGACACTGCAGTGCCACTCCTAGATGGGCCAGGTGTTTGTGTCGGCCACTTGGGTCGCTTATCTTAGTCACACAGCTACCTCATTGCGCCTCTTTTTTTCTTTGCGTCATGTGCTGTTTGGGGAGTATTTTTTTGAAGGGCCATCCTGCGTGACACTGCAGTGCCACTCCTAGATGGGCCAGGTGTTTGTGTCGGCCACTTGGGTCGCTTATCTTAGTCACACAGCTACCTCATTGCGCCTCTTTTTTTCTTTGCGTCATGTGCTGTTTGGGGAGTATTTTTTTGAAGGGCCATCCTGCGTGACACTGCAGTGCCACTCCTAGATGGGCCCGGTGTTTGTGTCGGCCACTTGGGTCGCTTATCTTAGTCACACAGCTACCTCATTGCGCCTCTTTTTTTCTTTGCGTCATGTGCTGTTTGGGGAGTATTTTTCTGAAGGGCCATCCTGCGTGACACTGCAGTGCCACTCCTAGATGGGCCAGGTGTTTGTGTCGGCCACTTGGGTCGCTTATCTTAGTCACACAGCTACCTCATTGCGCCTCTTTTTTTCTTTGCGTCATGTGCTGTTTGGGGAGGATTTTTTTGAAGGGCCATCCTGCGTGACACTGCAGTGCCACTCCTAGATGGGCCAGGTGTTTGTGTCGGCCACTTGGGTCACTTATCTTAGTCACACGGCTACCTCATTGCGCCTCTTTTTTTCTTTGCGTCATGTGCTGTTTGGGGAGTATTTTTTTGAAGGGCCATCCTGCGTGACACTGCAGTGCCACTCCTAGATGGGCCAGGTGTTTGTGTCGGCCACTTGGGTCGCTTATCTTAGTCACACAGCTACCTCATTGCGCCTCTTTTTTTCTTTGCGTCATGTGCTGTTTGGGGAGTATTTTTTTGAAGGGCCATCCTGCGTGACACTGCAGTGCCACTCCTAGATAGGCCAGGTGTTTGTGTCGGCCACTTGGGTCGCTGAGCTTAGTCACACAGCTACCTCATTGCACCTCTTTTTTTCTTTGCGTCATGTGCTGTTTGGGGAGTATTTTTTTGAAGGGCCATCCTGCGTGACACTGCAGTGCCACTCCTAGATGGGCCAGGTGTTTGTGTCGGCCACTTGTGTCGCTTAGCTTAGTCACACAGCGACCTTGGTGCACCTCTTTTTTTCTTTGCGTCATGTGCTGTTTGGGGAGTATTTTTTCAAGTGCCATCCTGTCTGACACTGCAGTGCCACTCCTAGATGGGCCAGGTGTTTGTGTCGGCCACTTGGGTCGCTTAGCTTAGTCACACAGCGACCTTGGTGCGCCTCTTTTTTTCTTTGCGTCATGTGCTGTTTGGGGAGTATTTTTTTCAAGTGCCATCCTGTCTGACACTGCAGTGCCACTCCTAGATGGGCCAGGTGTTTGTGTCGGCCACTTGGGTCGCTTAGCTTAGTCACACAGCTACCTCGGTGCAAATTTTAGGACTAAAAATAATATTGTGAGGTGTGAGGTGTTCAGAATAGACTGAAAATGAGTGGAAATTATGGTTATTGAGGATAATAATACTTTGGGATCAAAATGACCCCCAAATTCTATGATTTAAGCTGTTTTTGAGGGTTTTTTGAAAAAAACACCCGAATCCAAAACACACCCGAATCCGACAAAAAATTTTCAGTGAGGTTTTGCCAAAACGCGTCTGAATCCAAAACACGGCCGCGGAACCGAACCCAAAACCAAAACACAAAACCCGAAAAATTTCCGGTGCACATCACTAATATATATATATATATATATATAATATATATTAACATTACATTACAATACGGTATCTGCACAGACTGGTATATTTTACCATAATCCACAGTGACATCTGGTGGCACAAAAGTATAAATAAAAATATTTATTATTAGTTGAAGTAAGAAAATATGCAAATGTTTATATTTCAATGTTAAACAAGCCTTACTGTAAGAATACACTTTTTAAATGTATTACAGTGTTAATGTACAACTTTTTACTAAACACAAAAAAATCATTGCCAAATCTTCAGTGGGAAAAATGTACATGTTGTTTGTGCAGATAGATGCATATTACTGTTATAATAGACTGTGTAATTTTATATGTGTACAGTGTCTGAAACAGGGACTGTGAATGTGTGTCAGGGGCCCACACTGCAGGATCCACGACTATGGAATCTATGAACTAAGCCTTAGAGAGAGATACAGTGGATGGAGATAAAGTACCAACAAAACAGTCCCTGTCATTTTTAAAACACAGCCTGTAACATGGCAGTTCTTAGTTTATCGGCTGGTACTATATCTCTCTCCACTTTATCTCTCTCCAAGGTTGACGGGCTAAATCAGTAAGGATAGCAAATTCTGCTAATCAGCAGAATTTGCTATCCTTGTGCTCGCATGTTGGGGCCCGCCCAGCATACTGACTGGCGCTTCCCCCCCTCGACAAGCAGAAATTGCAATCGCTTTGCAATTTCTGCTTGTCAGCAGAAAATAAAGATGACTCCTGCCGGCGCAGCTTAGCTGCGGCTGCAGGTGTCCCGGCGCCATTTTACCTGTCGCGGCGGCTGCGTTTGATGTCACATAGCACTCCCTCGATACGCCCCCATTTGCGCCGCACCGCCCACCGTTCGGGTAGCCCCGCCCCCACAACGCTCTGTCTCCTCCCTGGAAATGGAGCATGTGCACAGCGTCTATTCACTGCTGTTCTGCATTGAGTGCAGGAGCCTCCCGACTGCCCCCCCACTGCGGGACACTGCGGCCCGCGGGTGGGACAGCGGGACAGTCCCAAAAAAACGGGACTGTCCCGCAAAAATCGGGACAGTTGGTAGGTATGGTACAGTATATAGACCCCTTAGTCTTATTTTACATTGAAGCTGGGTGGCTAATGGCACTGCACTTCATCGGAAGTACATTTGCCACCTCTCTAAAGGGAATGCGGTAGCAATACCGCCGGTTGGGATCCTGGCGCATGAGATACCAGTGCTGGAATCCCGACACATTAGAATCACGAAAGGAGCCAGCATACCAGTGCTGGGATCCCGAATGTTGGGATCCAGATCGCACAGACAGCGGGGCACGTAAGTACCAGTGACGTGCGGTGGGGTGAGGCAGGTGAGGCAGAGTACTGTCATACTAACGTTTGGGCCAGAGGTTTGACTGCGTAAAGTATATGAAAAATACAAACAATGGGGTATATTTACTAAGATTCGTATTTTCCCGTTTGAGGTCAAAGTTCAATCACGAATGACATCGAAAGTGTAAAGTTGCAACTTTTTGAATTTTGGGGGTAATTCCAAGTTGATCGCAGCAGGAAATTTTTTAGCAGTTGGGCAAAACCATGTGCAGTGCAGGGGATGCAGATATAACATGTGCAGAGAGAGAGAGATTTGGGAGGGTTATTTTGTTTCTGTGCAGGGTAAATACTGGCTGCTTTATTTTTACACTGCAAATTAGATTGCAGATTGAACACACCACACCCAAATCTAACTCTCTCTACACATGTTATATCTGCCCCCTCTGCAGTGCACATGGTTTTGCCCAACTGCTAAAAAATATCTTGCTGCGATCAACTTGGAATTACCCCCTTAGTACGACGAATTTACTAAGCTGCCGTATTCTGCATTTTCAGATTTACCGATGTCGATATCATTCGTTTTTTTAGGCAGTATTTTACGTGAGTGACTTGTAAAACACTGCCGACTTTAATACAATTAATCTCGGCCGGATCTGATAGATCCGTGCTGGGCTTCATTGTGCACCTTTTAAAAAATTGTAATCAGTGTTAAAATAAAATAAAAAATTGCGTGGGGTCCCCCCTCCTAAGCCAAACCAGCCTCGGGCTCTTTGAGCCGGTCCTGGTTGAAAAAATATGGGGGAAAAAATTATAGGGGTACCCCCATATTTAAACAACCAGCACCGGGCTATGCGCCTGGTCCTGGTTCCAAAAATATGGGGGACAAAAAGCGTAGGGGTCCTCCGTATTTCTGAAGCCAGCACCGGGCTCCACTAGCCAGATACATAATGCCACAGCCGGGGGACACTTTTATATAGGTCCCAGCGGCCCTGGCATTACATAACCAACTAGTCACCCCTGGCCGGGGTACCCTGGAGGAGTGGGGACCCCTTCAATCAAGGGGTCCCCCCCTCCAGCCACCCAAGGACCAGGGGTGAAGCCCGAGGCTGTCCCCCCATCCAAGGGCTGCGGATGGGAGGCTGATAGCCGTTTTGTCAAAAAATTTATATTGTTTTTAGTAGCAGTACTACAAGTCCCAGCAAGCCTCCCCCGCAAGCTGGTACTTGGAGAACCACAAGTACCAGCATGCGGAGGAAAACCGGGCCCGCTGGTACCTGTAGTAGTACTACTACTAAAAAAATACCCCAATAAAAACATAAGACACACACCTTGAAAGTATAACTTTAATGCATACATCCACACCTCCATATACACATACTTACCTATGTTCACACGAGGGTCGGTCCTCTTCTCCATGTAGAATTTATGGTGTACCTGTTGAAAAAATTATACTCACAAAATCCAGTGTAGATGGCTCCGCTTTTAATCCATTTGTAATCCAGGTACTTGGCAAAATAAAAAAACGGATACCCGACCTCGCACTGAAAGGGGCCCCATGTTTTCACATGGGACCCCTTTCCCCGAATGCCAGGAACCCCTCTGACTTATGTCTAAGACGGTTCCATCAGCCAATCAGGGAACGCCACGTTGTGGCATTCTCCTGATTGGCTGTGTGCTCCTGTACTGTATGACAGGCAGCACACGGCAGTGTTACAATGTAGCGCCTATGCGCTCCATTGTAACCAATGGTGGGAACTTTGTGGTCAGCGGTGAGGTTACTTTCGGTGTGTGTGTGTGTGTTGTGTGTGTGTGTGTGTGTGTGTATTTGTACACGGGTCCTTTCCGGGATTCCTATGGCGGAAACGGGACCTGGTTCACATTGACCCGGCTTACCCATTCACACAGCACCGCGAGTCAGGTTGAACCAGTGTTTAACCCTGCTAGTTATCCAGGTTGAAATACTGGGTCGCTTGACCCGGGTTATTTCAACTGGCCCCTTCCAGACTGCACCACAAACCCGGGTTGCTGCACATTCACGTGCAAGAACCGGGTTATTGCTGGCAGTCTGAAAGGAGTTATACATATGCACAGAACATATACACGTATACACATACAGAACATGCATATACAGAACACATACTGTATACACACATAGAACACAGACATAAACAGATACATATACTGTACACACACTTACACTGACTTCTGGAGCCTATCTTGAGCAATGAGGGAGGATGCCACCGGCAAACCAGCACCTGCCCCCCACCCCCTCTTGGCAAGTGGTTTAAATTGTGACAATAGTATATAATATGATTACTAGAGCTGCCACCACATCATGCAGTTTAAGCATACTTTCTACTTTGAATGTCTCCTCTCCGGGAGAAGCCCGGAGAGGAGACGCTGCAGGAGACTTCGGGGGCGGAGGCGGGCTGTGACATCATCATGCCTCACCCCCACATCCGCAAAACACCACGATTCGCGGGTCGTGGGAAGGGGGCGGGGCTAAAATGACACGATTCGCGTCATTTTAACCCCTTCCTCACTCCACGGACCCGCGAACTCAGGAAAGTATCTCTCCATCTTGCCCCCATCACTAGGATGCGGACAGGATGCGGGAGACCTGCCTACTCTTCCGGGGATGCGGGGGGCTACCCCAAAAATCGGGAGCCTCCTGCAGCTTCCGGGAAAGTAGGCAAGTATGACTTTAAGGGACAGAGCAGAGATGCTGCTCGTGCCCATTTGTAGCAGCTACTTCTACCAAGTTTGCTGTGAGTGTGTATTTGAGTTCTCAATCAGTGCACTGGACCAGAGAGTAGCTACCAGGAAGAAGAGACAGGAGCCTTACTCTGAGGTGGGAGAATATGTGCTTAGAAAGTGCAGTACTGGTTCTATTATGTTTGTGTAATTATTTATTTATTTATTATGGTAGGTTCTTCTACTGCTCCCCCAGAATCCCGCATTTGCTCCAATGTTCCGCAGAGTGGCAGATTGTCGAATGCCTTTGGAAACCCCCCTCTAGAAATCCTGCGTTTGCCACTGGAGGATGCCACAGCAGCAGGAAGTCTGAATGACTCTGGGCAGGTGCATGCATTATAATTAGGCCCCACCCACACAGCATAACGATGGGTCAGGTGGGAGGAAGCGGAGCCAATATGACGTGAGTATATGAAAATCATGTCATATTGCCCCACCACCACCACCGACCTATGAATCGCAGCATACAGCCACGAGGGGGTGGGGCTCCCAACACAGATCATGGGACAAAGTGTATAAAAAAATATTGGAGCATAAAAGGAGGTTTCTGGGTACTCAGAAACCCCCCCTGCATGCACTAGTGTTATGTTTACTACAATATGGGAGTAATTCAGAGTTGATCACAGCAGCAAATTTGTTAGCAGTTGTGCAAAACCATGTGCACTGGAGGGGGGGCAGATATAACATGTGCAGAGAGAGTTAGATTTGGGTGGAGTGTGTTCAAACTGAAATCTAAATTGCAGTGCAAAAATAAAGCAGTCAGTATTTTCCCTGCACAGAAACAAAATAACCCACCCAAATCTAACTCTCTCTGCAAATGGGGTGTGGTTCATCAAATCGACAGTGTCTAGGTCAACAATGTTTAGGTCGACCACTATAGGTCGACAGTCACTAGGTCGACATGGATGGAAGGTCGACAGGATTTCTAGGTCAACATGTGCTAGGTCGACAGGTCTAAAGGTCGACATGAGGATTTTTTTTTTTTTTTTGGTGTCGTTTTCTTCGTAGAGTGACCGGGATCCCAAATTAGTGCACCGCGTCCCCTCGCATGGCTCGCTTCGCTCGCCATGCTTCGGGCATGGTGCCTTCGCTTCGCTCGGCACACTTTACCGTTCCAATCGTAGTCCACGTGGATCGTTAAGTATGAAAAAATTCAAAAAAAGAAAAAAAATGTGAAAAACTCATGTTGACCTTTAGACCTGTCGACCTAGCACATGTCGACCTAGAAACCCTGTCGACCTTCCATCCATGTCGACCTAGTGACTGTCGACCTATAGTGGTCGACCTAAACATTGTCGACCTAGACACTGTCGATCTTCAGACCGGATCCCCTGCAAATGTTATATCTGACATGCCCCCCCTTGTAGTGCAGGGCCGTAACTACGTGTGTGCCAAGTGGGCTTGGCACACAGCGCAGTTGCCCTGAGGGCGCACGGCCAGCGGCATGTAATGAGTCAAATTGACTCATTACATGCCTCTGAAGTCTGCGCCGTGCGCCGCCGCGCTGTGGAGGAGAGCTACAGCGCCGGGCAGGTGAGAAGGAGGAGGAGGGAGGGGGACTGGAGCCGCAGCAGCGCTATTTCATTGGTAGTAAGCGCCGCTGCAGCATCCCCCTCTCCTTCCGTATTGGCTGCCCGGCGCTGCTGTGGATGCTGGGATGCGGTTCCTCCATCCCAGCATCCACAGCAGCGCCGGGCAGCCAATACGGAAGGAGAGTGGGATGCTGCAGCGGCGCTTACTACCAATGAAATAGCGCTGCTGCGGCTCCAGTCCCCCTCCCTCCTCCTCCTTCTCACCTGCCTGCACCGAGGGAGCTGCACGAGGAGCCTGTCAGCGGGGAGATGGTAAGTATGTATCTCTCTTTCTCTCTCTCTCTCTCTCTCTCAGGGGGACACCGTCTGCCAAAATGTGTAAAAAGGGGGCCTGGCTGCCGCAATGTGTAAAAAGGGGGACTGGCTGCCGCAATGTGTAAAAAGGGGGCCTGGCTGCCGCAATGTGTAAAAAGGGGGACTGGCTGCCGCAATGTGTAAAAAGGGGGCCTGGCTGCCGCAATGTGTAAAAAGGGGGACTGGCTGCCGCAATGTGTAAAAAGGGGGACTGGCTACCGCAATGTGTAAAAAGGGGGACTGGCTGCCGCAATGTGTAAAAATGGGGACTGGCTGCCGCAATGTGTAAAAAGGGGGACTGGCTGCCGCAATGTGTAAAAAGGGGGACTGGCTGCCGTAATGTGTAAAAAGGGGGACTGGCTGCCGCAATGTGTATAAAGGGGGACACCGTCTACCGTAATGTGTAAAAACGGGGACGCTGTCTGCCGTAATGTTAAAAAAGGGGACGCTGTCTGCTGTAATGTGTAAAAAAGGGGACGCTGTCTGCCGCAATGTGTAAAAAGGGGGACTGGCTGCCGCAATGTGTTAAAAGGGAGACTGTCTGCTGTAATGTGTAAAAAGGGGGACGCTGTCTGCTGTAATGTATAAAAGGGGTTCTACCTGGTGTAGTGGCGCTACTGTGCAGCGTAATTTGAATAATGTAGACACTGTGCACCGTAGTATGAATTGCTATTATTTTGTGGCCACGCCCCTTCCCCATGAAGCCACGCCCCTATATATATTTTTGCGCGCCTACGGCGCGCACTGCCCTATCTTACATGGGGGGCGCCAATGTCGTTTCTTGCACACAGCGCTAAAATGCCTAGTTACGGCACTGCTGTAGTGCACATGGATTTGCACAACTGCTAACAAATTTGCTGCTGCAATCAAGTCTGAACTACCCCCTAAAACCAAGCCATTAAGCAAATGCATGTACAGTATAGCCTGAAGTAGGCTCATTGGCAATTATACAAGATATAAAATTAACACATGTGAATTATTTTACTATTTTTATAACTTCATTAGTACAGTATGTTTACAGTTGTTTCACATGTGCTAAATTATAGAACGCACACATTTCTAAACAGTTTTAACCATTCACCATTTCATGACACTGTAAATACAATTTACATTCACTTCATGTCAACTATATAATAGTAATTAAAAAGACACTTGCACACAAAAATATTTAATTTGTAAAATAAATAAAATATATTAGATTCATTAGGACTTCCCTTTGCTGGCCTGGATTCAATATAGTGCTGGAAACATTCCTTACAGATTCTGGTCCATGTTAACACTGTAGCATCATGAGTTGCAATAGATTTGTCTACTGCGCATTCATGCGGCAAATGTCCCTTTCCACCGCATGCAAAATATGCAGTAATATAGTAAATAACTGTGGAGGCCATTAGAGAACACTGAAGTCCTTGTCAGGTTCATGGAACCAGTTTGAAATGACGTGTGCTTTGGACAACACGGTATCCAGTCGTAAGTAGAGTTTAGAAAATGGGAAGATAGGAAGACCGTGGCCATAAATCTGGTAATTAGCAATAATCAGGTAGGCTGTGGCATTTAAATGATACTCATTTGGTACTAAGCCCCAGATTTATTAAGCTTTGGAGAGTGATAAATTGCATAGTGATAAAGTACCAACCAATCAGCTTCTAACTGTCATTTTTCAAACACAGCCTGTAACATGACAGTTAGGAGCTGGTTGTTTGGTACTCACAGAGTTATTCATGTAGTGATATATAAGCAAAAAACACAGCAAGGACAGATACGATCATATTTATACACTGAAGAAAAAAGAAGACTTTTCTTTATTAGTATAAAGTCAAGTGTGCTGAGAGGTCATTATTGAAAAGTAACCTGTATTTGGGTGTAGTAGGGTATGCCGGCAGCCGGACACCCTGCGACCAGCATACCGGCGCCGGAAGCCCGACCGCTGGAATACGGCAGTGGCCAGCGCAAATGAGCCCCTTGCAGGCTCGCTGCGCTCGCCACGCTGTGGGCACGGTGGCGTGCCACGCTATCTATTCTCTCTCCAGGGGGGTCGTGGACCCCCAAGAGGGAGAAAATGTGTCGGTATGCCGGCTGTAGGGATTCCGGCGCCGGTATATAATGTGCCGGGATCCCAACAGCCGGCAACCTGAAGACCACCCCTTTATTTGGTATGCATTAAAAAAGCTTATTCTACTAGCAAAAATTGGCAGTTTTGTGTATCAAGATTAGTAGTGATAAATACAAATCATAAATGATTCAAGTGTAAGTATTTGTTTCTGATGATTATATTATATTCAGTGTGCTAGAATCGCACATACTGTACTAGTAGACCCTTGATCCTTTCTTAATTTTGTATTACTTGCATATTATTTCTGTTCAAAAGACAGCTCCATCCTCCCCATTCGATCCATAGTGAATTAAGCCCACTGTCCCATTATAGCCGCTCATAAACATCCATATTAATCTCCAGTCTGGAAGTCTAGTGCTTCATAATTCATAATACAATTAGTCATGTGCATTGTAGGCTTACATGTCACAAATACAGTACACTGTGAACATTAAAGTGCAGGATTTATATGTATATTTAAATCCATTTGTCGAAGTCGAAAAATATTGCAGTACACACATCACGTACAAACTACACACAGATGGCCTCCGTGCGTGTACTTGTTCTGCAGTGCGTGCGCATATTCGCAATTTGCGTATGGTTGCTCCCGCGGTCCTGCACATTAGCGCGTGGTATGAGTATTTACGGTAGGGTTTGTGGACGCATGGAAAAGCTATCAAAACACATTACATATTTAATCCAAATAGTGCACAATGTACACATAGTCTCCCTGCATCACACCAGCAAGTTACAAAAGTTTAATTGGTATCAGAACAAAGGGATTCACCTTTACAGGATAGGAGGGGACAGAACAAGGTTATAAGGTGGTGTTTGGTATCCAGCTGTAGGGTATTTTAAGGGTAATATTCCGGTGTTGGTTTGCAGAAGATCGCATGTTCCTGCGAATAGTTATGTGCAGGAGCAGAATATAGATATAAACTGTATTTACTGTACATTAGATATGCGGCGGGAACCCAGAGGAGACCACCCACAAGTGCATCTTGAACAGACATCGCCCACCTATTCAAACCAACCTATGACCTCTCCTGTACTGTAAATGACAATCCCTGTGTCCAATGGACAAAGATATTACAGTATCCATTGTGTTAAGTTTTGGAAGATTGTATAAAAGGAGCTAGCAGCAGGCCTGGTCTCTCTCTCTCTCTCTCTCTCTCTCTCTCAAGACTCACAAAGTTATCTATCTAGATGACAGAGGACCAGACTGGGTAGCGCGGCGAAATTCAAACAAGTATGTACCATTGACTGTAGCCATTGTTCTAGTGTATTGTATTGCTTTGTGATTGTGACCCCCTTTCAGTAATAATATGCTGTGGTGTCGGAACCCAGCAGTTTAAATACAAATCTGGTGTCGTGTTTTCCTTTCCCTGCTAAGGTTTAAAGTGTATTACTATCGCATGCATATCTGTTAAGGGTTCACTGTGTAACTTTGGGTGTGTACGCACTGTGTGTACTTTGTACAGCCAGTGCGGCATTTGTACGCAAAGTCCGTACACGGTACGGGACTCTGTACGCTTATGGTGTAATAAGTACGTAGATTGTGGATTAAGTATAGCGGCCGCAGCGGCTTCATTTAAAGTGTATGAAATGTCTTTTTAAAGTGTTGCTTTTAGTCCTGTATGTAAATCAGCATTTACAATTGGGGGCATCGTCCGATTTCCACATACTCACAGCCTAACAGGTCATAGCAGACTTAATCTATCAGCAAAGGGCAGAAAGACAGTATCCTACGTAACCTTTTCGTGGTCGATGGATGAACTGAAAACCCTACTTGTGTGCTGATTAGATGACGTCTGCTCTGTATGGTTTGCAGAGGTGCTGGTAGAACCCGTAATACAACAGGAAAAAAGCTATTTAAAACTCTGTGAATTTTTTTTGGCGCCAAATAGCGTACACAAAAGGCACCCATACTTTGCATACCCTCTCACATTGTTGCCATAAAACTCAGATTGCTAATTTCATTTTGATCTGTGTGAAACCGGAGATATTTGTTGCTATATAGTTAAAAAATAAAATAAGTGTTTAAGGAAGTAAGTGTAAAGATACAAACTCAGTCTGGCCTGGTTGTAAAGGTTTATACAGAAAAAACTGGGTGTTGTGTTAAGTGAGTGATTATAGTTAGCATTGCTCACATTTATAGAAGTTGTGGGATTTGTTTTACTGCAGACGCACGGTTTTGTACACGTGTCTCTGACAAAGTACAGGACTGCGCAAGCAGCGTAAAAAGACACGCACGGTCGCGTATTTACGCAAAGTGCGTAAGAAGTGTGGGCGATAAGTACAAATTACACAATAGTGTCGTTTAGTTCAAAGGTGGGACAGTAGCCATGCTACAATAGCACAAAACTACTCGGTTTCTAAAGCAGATTAGTATAAAACTTTTGTTTAAACTGTATTGCCTCTGGGGTAAAGCTGCCTATCTGAATGAATTAACATTTTCTGTACAGAAAAACCAAAGTGTATTTGAGTGAGCGAACGTAGGAGAGAGTGGATTTGAACCCCGGAAATCGGGTCCCGTGGTACACCAAGTAAGTGGAGGCTTGGTGGCGCGAGGCGGCTGACTCAAGTTAATATAGATTGAAATACGCAAATCGTGAGGAGATTTGCAGAGGAGCGTAATAGGGAATTGTGGATTGTGTAGTATTGAAGTAAAAAGGTTTTTTGTTACGCTCCGAGCTGAGGGTCGCAGTTTGTACATCGACCCGTGGTTGTACGGCAGATAGGTAACAAGTACCTATACACTGTGCGATTGGACCGCGCGTTTGTTGGTGCGATATATAGCTCAACTTGATACCCCTTTTACGAGCTTTTTGCGTAAAATCGCGGTATCATTAGCGCTGTATAGAGCATACGCAAGCGTGATTTGTGTATAAGTGTATAGGGAGTTTTCGCTGGTCTCTCTCAGGAAAATCTCCAGCGGCAGATATTTACTGGAAAAGGTAAGTCACTCCTAACACTTCCAGTAAATAGAAACTAGATAGGGCCTCACTGGGTACGCGGTGGTCACTATTGGAGTGAGTCGTGGTACTCAGCGGAGAAGGAGCGAGTGAAAGCGCTAAGTGTCTTTCACCGTCTATCTGCGGTGTGCATTGGGGATTGCGTTTATTGGCAAAAAGTCCGCGATGGGATCCAATTGCACAAGCAGTGGGCGTTTAGTAGCTAGGGTTCAGGCTGAAGAAGAGGGACCGAAAAGGTCAGAATTGCGACCGAGAGGGTCACCAAGGTTTATTATGTGTGAAAAGTATGGTTCACACACGGAGGCTTTTTGCAATGACAAAGATAGGGTACCATTCCCTAAGGTGGGCAGCTTTTAACCAGAGGTATTGCAGAACTTAAGGATAAGTATATGTCTGATAAAATCCAGAAAACAAAGGATTAGACATACAGATTGTTTAAACTTATGGCAGCAAGAGGGGGATGTGCAAAGGGAATTAGCTTGCGCAGCAGGTTCCAAACCTAGCGGGAAAACAATGGCGACCGCACCACCACCACCATATATTGTTGGGGAGAAAGTGGCTACAAGCAATGGTGCATTGGTACAGGATAGGAATGTGATTGATAAATGTACTAACGCTAACCCTTGCCTATCCAGCATCCGCCAATAGCCCCATCTTCCCTGTGAAAAAGAGTGGGGGGAGGGGTTACAGACTAGTGCAGGATCTAAGGGGGATAAACAAGATAGTTGAGAGCCAAATCCCGTAGTGCCCAATCCAGCTGTCATCCTCATGCAAATTCCCTCTACTGCAAAATTCTTCACTGTCATTGACCTCTGTTGTGCTTTCTTTTCTGTCCCTCTTCACCCTGACAGCCAGTACCTTTTTGCCTTTACATACAGGGGAGTACAGTACACCTGGACTCATCTCCCCCAAGGTTTCATTGACAGCCCAAGTATTTTCTCCCAGGCTTTGCATGACTGTTTACAATCCTTCCAACCTGAGAGTGGATCAGTACTAATACAGTATGTTGATGACTTATTGTTGTGTTCTGACTCACTCGAATCGTCCTTGAAAGACACGAAACAGCCTCTGTTTCATCTTTCCCAAACGGGACACAAGGTTTCAAAGGATAAGTTGCAGTTGTGCAGGACCAGGGTCAAATATTTGGGACATTGCTTGTCTCAAGGACTGAGACACGTCACTGCTGATAGAATACAGGCGATTCGTGACATGACTCTGCCACAAATGCAGCAACAGATCCGCACTTTCCTTGGAATGTGTGGGTACTGTCGAAACTTGATTCCAGGGTACTCTATACTGGCTTTACCTTTGCAAGAAATGGTCTCTTCGAACAAACCAGAACGGATCTCGCACACAGATGAGTCCGAACTGGCATTTGAGAGACTCAAACAGTGCCTATCACAGGCACCTGCATTAGGTATGCCAGATTATGAGAAGCCCTTTGAATTGTATGGTACAGAAAGTGCAGGGTGCGCGGCAGGCGTTTTAACTCAGAGACATGGTGATGCCAGCAGACCGGTAGCTTATTACAGTGCACAGTTGGACACTGCAGCGCGGTCTCTCCCCACTTGCTTGCGAAGTGTTGCAGTGATAGCTTTGCTGGTAAGTAAAAGCGAGAACGTAGTGTTAGGACATGACCTGACCATTCATACACCTCATGCAGTATCAGCCTTACTAAACTCAGCCCAAACCAGACATGTCTCATCTGCACGGTTTACAAAGTGGGAATTATCACTGATGGTCCCGGTAAATATCACCATTAAGAGATGCAGCTCACTAAATCCTGCAACTTACTTGCCAAGTGTGCCTGGACAGGCACAAAGGGTGGAGGATGAGAATGTTGGTGAAGGAGGATTTAGTGCAGACACTGATACGCATGATTGTATGGAATACCTGAACCAGACTTTCACAGCAAGACCTGAGATCAGTGACAACCCACTGGAAGGAGTAGACTTTACCTTCTACACTGACGGTAGTTGCCACAGACAGACAGAATCGGGAGACTTGTGCACTGGATATGCAGTTGTAGATGACGAAGGTATTATAGAAGCTGAACCCCTGGGCCCACCGCACTCAGCACAAGTTGCTGAGTTGGTCGCCCTAACCAGAGCATGTGAAATGGCCAAGGGTAAGTCAGCTAATATATACACAGATTCAAGGTACGCCTTTGGAGTGGTGCATGATTTCAGGGCCCTATGGCG
Source organism: Pseudophryne corroboree (assembly GCF_028390025.1). Taxonomy (NCBI): domain Eukaryota; kingdom Metazoa; phylum Chordata; class Amphibia; order Anura; family Myobatrachidae; genus Pseudophryne; species Pseudophryne corroboree. The sequence continues at coordinate 862,926,377 of NC_086444.1, read as the reverse complement.
CCTTGGAAATTTCATGACGGCAGCTGGCACACCTGTAGCGCATGCGTACCACATCAGAAGGCTTTTGACAGCAATACAGGAACCAGACAGAGTGGCTGTTATCAAGTGCAAAGCACACACTTACAACCAAGACCCAATTTCACTTGGTAACAGCCGTGCAGATGAAGCTGCTAAATCAGCAGCAAGCACCCCCATACAAACGAACATCACATCACTGATGACATTTAACACGATCAACACACAACAATTAATCGAAATGCAAAATTTGTGTTCCATACCGGAAAAGGCAGTCTGGAGGGCAAAGGGGTATGGCCAGGAATCCTCAGGACTGTGGACAGGTGGACATGGTAAGCCGGTGGCCCCCAGAGCATATCTTCCAAGCCTAGCTGAGGCGGCACACGGTCTGACTCATCTGGGCAAAGAGGGTATGTGCAAGCTGGTAAGAGCCTACTGGTGTGTGCCAGGATTCTCTTCTCATGCAGGTAAGAGAGCAATGACATGCTTTACTTGCTTGAGGAAGAATATTGGAAAGACAATACCAACAGAGCCATCCCATATCCCTCCTACAGACGGACCTTTTCAGGTAATACAAATCGATTTCATACAGTTACCACCCTGTAGGAAATTAAAATATGTGTTAGTTTGTATTGATGTATTTTCCAACTGGGTAGAAGCGTTTCCTGCTGCCACAAATACTGCTACGTTCACTGCAAAAAAAATTGTGCAGGAATATGTGTGTAGATATGGTATCCCTAGAATAATTGAAAGTGACAGGGGTACCCATTTTACAGGTGAAGCCTTTCAGGTCATGTGCAAACTGATGGGAATTAATAGCAAGCTGCATACTCCGTACCGTCCACAGGCAAGTGCAAAGGTAGAGAGAGTGAACAGCACTATTAAGAACAAGCTGAGCAAATTAATGGCTGAAACTGGATTGCTGTGGCCAGAAGCTTTGCCACTAGTGTTGTACAGCATCAGAACCACTCCCAGGTCTCCCCTTAACTTATCACCCTTTGAAATTCTTTTTGGTCGACAACCTCATGTAATGATAGACCCCCAGGATGATTTGAAATGTAATAATGAAGTGACTGTGAAATATTTGGTTGGGATGAGCCAGCAGCTGAGAAATCAACAAAGAAATTTAAAGCTGGTGATCCCTGACCTACCGAACAGTAATTGTCATGACATTGAGCCTGGGGATTATGTAATGATTCAAAATTTCTTACGCTCAGGTTGCCTCATAAACAGGTGGGAAGGACCATACCAATTCTTGTTAACCAGCACGACAGCATTGAAGGTCGCCGAAAGAGAGACTTGGGTCCACTCATCCCACTGCAAGAAGGTTGCTGACCCGGAGAGAACTCGTGACAAAGAGCAGAGTGTAGAGAATCTCGTATCACTGGAGTGTCTGTTCCGGGAAAATTGAGTGGCAGGACTGTTTAAGGGCATCTGAGCACAGAGAGTAACAAGATCTAGAATGGTTGTCGTACCATTTTTCTTTTTTCACCTCCGTCTGCAATTTCCTTTCTTTTTCTCCTTCTTATTTTCCTCCTTTCCCCTAACGAAATGGATCGATCACAAGAGACTGCGTTTAGGGTTCTGTTAGTAATTCTGGTTTTGATCAGGACAGTTTGTTTTGGTGAGGGTCCCAGAGAGGTCGAGCAGGGATCTGGAATGGGTTCTGATGGTGAGTACGAAGTTGTAGGATCTCAGGAGCAGCACATCACTTTAGTAAAGGCTGACATCAGTAAGCGCTCTGGTAGTCAGGGAGCTCGGAGGCACTGTGAGGGGTTATTGTCTGATGAATATTGTATTTGTAGGAATTGTGAGAATATAGTAGAGGATGGGTGCATCCAGAGATGTCAGTCCAACCTTAATATCAACATGGACCGCCATCCGTTGAGTGATTACCACTCACTAGTGGGTAAGGTCTTAAACCAGACAGAATGCTGGGTGTGCTCACAAGTACCTCAAGGTCAGTGTAAGTCAGGATTAGTACCATACCCTTTAGCAATAGATGAGGTACTCTAATTGCGGGGTGGGAGACCGGTGGACAAGAAATTCAATATCTCTAGGCCCCCTAGTTTGAAGCTCCACCAGTATCATGTAGACAGGTCCTTATTGTGTTTTATTTCCAATTACCGAAAACCGGGAAATTGGGAAGTGGCGTGGAATAACCAGACAATGACCTTTTCATACAGAGCTGATAGGATACCCATAGACTCTGTACTTGTACGCCAAATAGCCAACAGTGGGAGGTATTATTGGTATAGGTATACTCGTGGGAGCAAGACCATGTGGGTTGGAAAAGTATTGCCAGGGTGTTGTGCTCATATCATCCAGCCCGATACTTGTACTGAGCAGATGGGAGAACTAGGGACTGGTTTCTTTACTTGGAAAATTTGTAATATGGTGATGTTATATTTTGTCCCCTATGTTCTCCCAGATGATGCCTATTTCATATGTGGGAGGAAGGCGTACAAGTGGCTTGCCCCGAGCTCAGAGGGATTGTGTTATATTGGGAGAGTACTACCAGAGGTCATGACCATAACCCAAGATAAAATGAAAGACGTTCACCGCAGTGCTCAGGCTCCTTATACTCATACTCACTACGAACACATCATCAAGAAACACCTCATAGATAGGGCAGAGCACGCAGCCTCTGATTTGATCCATGAATCCACAGGGATTCAGTTCCTTCTCGCATTAGACATTACCCGTACTGCCAGAGGAACTATAAATTATAGGTATATCCATGCGCTAGCGAACTTGATAGATAATATCACTGAGATGTATGACGACACCTTCAGGTATACGGGAAGGGAGTTACAAGCTTACAAGAAGGAACTGATCCAGCACAAGATGGTCCTTAATTATGTCACAGCTGTGACAGGTGGGTACTGTGTTACTCTGGCAACTCAATATGGTGTGAAGTGCTGTACTTATATTACGAACAGCACTGACGACCCAACGGAGATTATCGATCAAAAGATGGACGATATCTTGCAGTTGAAGTGGGAGTTCAGGAGGAAGCGCAACCTTACCTTAGCGACTGTGAGTAATGAACTGACCGGCAGGGTCTCATGGTTGAACCCACGCAAATGGTTCTCAGGTTTAGGAGAGTGGGCTCAGAATGTCATTATGAGTGTTGGGAAGTTTCTCCTTTGTATCCTGGGAGTCGTCATAATTATTGGTTCGATATTTAGGTGTGTTCAAATTCTAATGCGGCGCAAGCACGGCACAAATTTAATGAGTCTAAGGAGCGAGGGCGCTGTTATAGCAGCAGATTTAATTTACGACCCATCCATAGAGACAGTGTTATGATAAGGATTGCAAATGAATTTCATGGCCTGTTTCTTTCACCCGTTTTTCTTTTTTTGTCTCCCCCTCTGCCCAGATACATCCATCCGGAAAAGACATCAGCCCTACCCAAAATGTTTATGTGAATGTATTTTTATATATGTGTCTTATCTTCATCTCTGCAACCTCCAGCTAATGGCACACATAGTCGACAGGTGATATCCACATATACTAGCACTCACATATGTTTCCCCATCCATGTTTCATCAACTAAATGTGCACCCCATTTGTTGGAACAAGAAGCCGAAAAGAGCTCGGTAGTGTTTGTTGGCCCATTTACAGACCCTTAATACGGGATGAGAAGGATTTAATGTATACTTTGCAATACCTCGAAGCTGATGTAGAACATATACGGCATGATGATACATGCCCCTCAGACATGGATTCATACATACATGCTTTTACTATTCCAATAGGTCATACATTTCCCACCTACAACTCTCCCTCGATCATCCAAACTTCTGTAGATATTGTAGAGATATTTTTCTGTTTATTGATTAGGCAGTGGCAGTTATTGGTGACTGCCAAAGGGTGGACTGTCGAAGTCGAAAAATATTGCAGTACACACATCACGTACAAACTACACACAAATGGCCTCCGTGCGTGTACTTGTTCTGCCATGCGTGCGCATATTTGCAATTTGCGTATGGTCGCTCCCGCGGTCCTGCGCATTAGCGCATGGTATGAGTATTTACGGTAGGGTTTGTGGACGCATGGAAAAGCTATCAAAACACATTACATATTTAATCCAAATAGTGCACAATGTACACATAGTCTCCCTGCATCACACCAGCAAGTTACAATAGTTTAAATGGTATCAGAACAAAGGGATTCACCTTTACAGGATAGGAGGGGACAGAACAAGGTTATAAGGTGGTGTTTGGTATCCAGCTGTAGGGTATTTTAAGGGTAATATTCCGGTGTTGGTTTGCAGAAGATCGCATGTTCCTGCGAATAGTTATGTGCAGGAGCAGAATATAGATATAAACTGTATTTACTGTACATTAGATATGCGGCAGGAACCCAGAGGAGACCACCCACAAGTGCATCTTGAACAGACATCACCCACCTATTCAAACCAACCTATGACCTCTCCTGTACTGTAAATGACAATCCCTGTGTCCAATGGACAAAGAGATTACAGTATCCATTGTGTTAAGTTTTGGAAGATTGTATAAAAGGAGCTAGCTGCAGGCCTGGTCTCTCTCTCTCAAGACTCACAAAGTTATCTATCTAGATGACCGAGGACCAGACTGGGTAGCGCGGCGAAATTCAAACAAGTATGTAGCCATTATTCTAGTGTATTGTATTGCTTTGTGATTGTGACCCCCTTTCAGTAATAATATGCTGTGGTGTCGGAACACATGTTATATCTGTCCCACCTGCAGTGCAACATGGTTTTGCCAATTAGAGGAAAATGTTGTTTTGCAAGCAACCTTGAATTAGGCCAGAAGTCTGTATGCTTCTCTGAACATTTTAAATCTGCCCCACCTGCAGTGTAGCGTCGTTTTGCCCAGGTGCATAGTTACTTGTTCTTTCTTACTTTGGGGGTACTTCCAAGTTGATCGCAGCAGGAAATTTTTTAGCAGTTGGGCAAAACCATGTGCACTGCAGGGGGGGCAGATATAACATGTGCAGAGAGAGTTAGATTTGGGTGGGTTATTTTGTTTCTGTGCAGGGTAAATACTGGCTGCTTTATTTTTACACTGCAATTTAGATTGCAGATTGAACTCACCACACCCAAATCTAACTCTCTCTGCACATGTTATATCTGCCCCCCCTGCAGTGCACATGGTTTTGCCCAACTGCTAAAAAATTTCCTGCTGCGATCAACTTGGAATTACTCCCTTTATTCCCAACTCAGAATCAGGCCCAATTTCCAGCAGAAACTATGTCTGTCTGCTTAGTAACCAGGTGTGTTAGATAAAAAGATAAATTCTCGAGAGATAACTAGCCAAATTTAAAATCCCAGAACATTTCCTCTGGGGCTGTAGTAGTCCTGATCAGTTACCACCTGGGACTAATTTATCAACTGGTTTGGGTTAAAAAAAAGTAACATAAAACAGCAAAATAAAACACAATACATTGTGGAGGACAACTTTAGTAAGATTATTTATTTTACCAATGTCTCAAATGTCTTTTACCAAAAGGGTATTCGGCAACCCCTGCAAACTATAAATTTGCGCCCTTCCATACTTTACAAAAGGGACAGCACATATAATTCTCCTTGTAGCAGTGACGCTTATACACATAATGCTCCCTGTAGTAATGCTGGTTACACACGTAACGCCCCCTGTAGCAGTGACACTTACATCCGCAACACCCCCTGTACCAGTGACGCTTACACACGCAACGCCTCCTGTATCAGTGACGCTTACACATGTAAAGTCCCCAGTAGTAGTAATGCTTGCACACGTAACGCCCTCTGTAGTAGTGACGCTTACACACGTAACGATACCTGTACCAGTGACGCTTACACACGTAAAGCCCCCAGTAGTAGTGATGCTTGCACATGTAATGCCCCCTTTAGTAGTGACGCTTACACATGTAATGCCCCCTGTAGTAGTGACGCTTGCACACGTAACACCCCCTGTAGTAGTGACGCTTGCACACGTAATGCCCCCTGTACCAGTGATGCTTGCACACGTAACGCCCCCTGTACCAGTGATGCTTGCACATGTAACACCCACTGTACCAGTGACCCTTGCACACGTAACGCCCCCACTGTAGCAGTGACGCTTACACATAACGCCCCCTGTAGCAGTGATGGTTATACATGACGCCCCAGTAGCAGTGACGCTTACACACATTATGCTGCACAGTCACACATACACACACCACATACATACACACACAAACTGTACATACATTACAAACATACACAGTAGCACATACAGTACGCACACATAAATGTAGATCATAGGCGCCGATTCCATGGGTGCTCCCGGCCTGAGCACCCACGGACCGCGAAGAGCACCAACGGAACCAGCCGCTGCCACCGTAAAGCTAGCCGCCGCTGCCCCCTCAGTAGACTGAGATGCGCTGGGGGCTGCGGAAGTACTTCTGTACCATAGCAATGTAAAAAAACAACCAAAAATGTCTGCCGCCGAGGAGGAGACAGACACTAGAGGTCACATTTGACCTCTAGTGCTTGTCTCCTCGGCGGCAGGTATTTTAAGAGGGTGTTTCTTTACACTGCTATGGTACAGAAGCGCTTCCGCAGCCCCCAGTGCATCTCAATCTACTGCGGGGGCTAGCAGTAACCACTGATGCCCGCTCCCACTCTCCCTAACTTTACTGAGGCAGCGGCCAGGAGACACCTGGCAACATGCAGGAAACCCCTGGCAATGCACAGGAGACCCCTAGCAACGTGCATGAAACACCTGGCAATGCACAGGAGACTCCTAGCAATGTACATGAAACCCCTGGCAACGCACAGGAGACCCATAGCAATGTAAGTGGCATTATTGTTTGTGGGTATAAAACTGTGTCAGGGCCATAACTGTGTGTATCATAATATGTAATTGGCATTACAGTGTGTGGCATAATGCATAATGGGTGTTATGGTGTGTAGCATAACGTGTAATAGACATTACGGTGTGTGCAGAGACGTTTCTAGAGAGGAGGGGACCCGTGTGCCGGCTCCGTGTGTGGGCCCCCTCCTCTCCTGTAGCCGTCACTGACACTGTCAGCGCTCTCAGCACCAAGACTCTGGCACAGTTTCAGAGTCTACAGCGCATGCGCAGGACTCAAAAAAAAAAAAGTCAGCCGTGCTATTTTTCCGGAGTCCTGCGCATGCGCTGTTGACTCTGGCACTGTGCCAGAGTCTCTAGCGCTCAATGCGCTAGCAGTGGCGGTGATGGCTACGGGAGAAGAGCGGGCCCACACAGTCACCGAGGATGCCGGAAAGGTGAGTATAGAAGAAATGGGTGCAGTTTGTTCGGTGTGGGCCCCCTCTGGACCCAGGGGCCCATGTGCACCACACACACTGCACCCATTAAAGATTAGCAAGTGTGTGTGTGGCATATAGTGTAATAGACATTACGGTGTGTGGCATATTGCGTAATGGGCATTACAGTGTGTGGCATATTGTGTAATAGGCATTACAGTGTGTGGCATATTGTGTAATAGGCATTACGGTGTGTGGCATATTGTGTAATGGACATTACGGTGTGTGGCATATTGTGTAATGGGCATTACGGTGTGTGGCATAAAGTGTAATGGGCATTACAGTGTGTTCCATAACGTGTAATGGGCATTATGGTGTGTTGCATAATGTGTAATGGGCATTAGTCACTGCCGCGGCCGCCCGTTCATTCCGGCTGCTGCCTCCCGCTGAGCACCCACAAGCAAAAATATAAATCGGCACCTATGATATAGATACTGTATACACACACACATATATATACATACATATACTCACACACACTTACACTCACACACTCTCTTTCCAGCCGCTTACATAAGGAAGTCTGGCAGCTCATCCTCCTGTGTTGCAGGCTGCAGACTAGCCCCATGTAGACCCGCCCCTTTTTCCCATGTAGATCTGCCCCCATTCATGTCTGCACACTGCACTCTGTGAGTCTGTGACAGGGGAGGGGGAGAAGAGGCATCATGCTGCCGGCCCGCTGCCTGTGGTAGACTGTGACAGGCACAGCAGCCGGCATCAGCAGGGACATTTGCTCAGCACAGGGATACTGGGCAGGGAAAGCGCCTCTCCTCCCTGGCGCCTCCCTGCACTGCATCCCTTTGCTGAGCGGTTAGCGCAGAGCCTGCATAGACATTTGCATACACATACTGTTTATGATCAGTATGTAAATGTGATTCTACAGCAGTATGCTGACTGAGCTGTACACATATTTATGTATGCAGTGCCCCAGCAGCAGTCATTACTATTATTGGCATTTACACCTTCCGTATGCTGGATGCAGGATATAAAGCATACTGTGCACAGTACACATGCATCACTCGAAATGGTGAGGAGCTGTGGAAAACACATGCCCAGGTGAAGGCTGGTGAAGGTTCTAAAATGCTCAGCACCAGAGGGGTCGAAATGGGGGTGGGTAGGTGGTTAGGAGGCAGCTCCCCCCCCCTCCCCCAGACATGAGAGAGGCACTGATACTGGGGCAGAGGAGTGCTAGGTGAAGTACCGCTGCCACACTTAGTGCCTGCTCGACCATAACATGCACACACAGTCACACCAGGGCATTGGCTCAGTAATGGCCTGGTGTCACTGCTGGAGATCAGGCTTTTTCTGCTGAGGATCGCTGGGGAACAGGGACTTGCTGGCACACGCTGCCCAGCAGGATAGCCAGGGCAAGAACCTGCTGCTGACGTTTGGAGTGGAGGACGGCTTTAAATTTGCCACCAAAACTGTCATATATCTGCTGACCTCCTGCCATGTGGTCACCATACTGCAGATATAGTAATGCAAATAATACAGTAATGATTCACCCACACACATGATTAGCATGTCACCCACTGTCGCAGTGTGCTGGGAAGCTAGGGACGCCAAACTAAAATTATATCTTGCCCCCCCCAACCTAAAAATGTTCTAATGCCCCTGCTCAGCACGGCATATACCGCATGGTATATTGAAGATAGGCATATGTGAACACATCTGTAAAACGACAATATCCTGTATGAAAAAGTTTGATCTGCATTACAACATGCAGTTGTCAAGTAAATGGATACTTTGAATATAGGTATTGCCTAAAGAATCCACAATTCAAAACTGCACACAAGAGTATATTTACTAAAAGCCGATTTTAGTTCTATTTAAAATCAACCAGAATAGAACCAACATCCCCACAAAATAGACTACAGTGTTTCTATTCCAAATAGCGCATTTACTAAAAATCAATTTTGAGTTCCTTTTAAAAAATGCTAGGTGATGTGCGTTCTGCTTTGAAGTTCTAAAAGTTTCCATTCATAAAAAAATCGACCCAAAATCGATAAAACTATTATCAAAAATCTACCAAAAAATAGACCCAAAATATACAAAAGCATTCTATTGGTCAAAACAGGTCACATGCACTGTACTACTCACAAACACCTTCATTCCTGGGCTAATTTGCATATCCACAATTTTGCTGTACCTGTCAATGTCATGATTTATGCAGTCAGAATGCCCCACATGCTTCTATACCATGTTTGTTTTCATCATATTGATGTTTCAGACAATTTTACATGAAAAAAAAAAATCAAATAGAACTATTTCTGATCTATTGAAAATGGTGATTTTGGGTCGATGTTGGGTTGATTTTCAAATAGACTATTAGGAAATATGGGTTAGGAATTGAACTCTATGTTAAAGTATTGAAGGTTCTATTGTAGTTCTATTTAAGTGTAAAGTTCTAATACAGTCGGTTTTTGGTCGATTTTGACTTTAGTAAATACCTGTCACACAAAATTGACTGAAAACCAAAATCAACTTTTAGTAAATATACCCCACAGAGTCTATCAGCTTCTGATTATTCACCCCTTTCAGTGTGTACATCCTCATCCTCACAGAGTATTAATTCGTCCCCACTGGAATCCACCATCACAGGTCCCTGTGTACTTTCTGGAGGCAATTGCTGGTAAAGGTCTTCCTGGAGGAATTTATAATTCGTTTCGATGAACATTATCTTCTCCACATTTTGTGGAAGTAACCTCTTACGCAGATCACTGACAAGGTTACTGGCTGCACTAAACACTCTTTCAGAGTACACACTGGAGGAGGGGCGACTTAGGTAAAATAAAGCCAGTTTGTGTAAGGGCCTCCGAATTGCCTCTTTTTCCTGCCAGTATACACATGGACTGTCTGACATACCTACTTGGATGCTGTTACCGATATAATCTGCCACCATTTTTTTCAATGGTGACAGCATCATGGTGGTCATTCCGAGTTGTTCGCTCATTGCCGATTTTCGCTATATTGCGATTAGTCGCTTACTGCGCATGCGCAAGGTTCGCAGAGCGCATGCGGTTAGTTATTTTACACAAAAGTTAGGTATTTTACTCACGGCATAACGAGGATTTTTCATCGTTCTGGTGATCGTAGTGTGATTGACAGGAAGTGGGTGTTTCTGGGCGGAAACTGGCCGTTTTATGGGCGTGTGTGAAAAAACGCTGGCGTTTCTGGGAAAAACGCGGGAGTGTCTGAAGAAACGGGGGAGTGTCTGGGCGAACGCTGGGTGTGTTTGTGACGTCAAACCAGGAACGAAACTGAATGAACTGATCGCAATGGCTGAGTAAATCTGGAGCTACTCAGAAACTGCTAAGAAATTTCTATTCGCAATTCTGCAAATCTTTCGTTCGCAATTCTGCTTTACTAAGATACACTCCCAGAGGGCGGCGGCTTAGCGTGTGCAATGCTGCTAAAAGCAGCTAGCGAGCGAACAACTCGGAATTAGGGCCCATATGCAGTGACAGTAGACATGTCAGTAATTGTTGGCAGGTCCTTCAGTCCAGAGCAGGGGCCTAATTCAGTAAGGATAGCAAATTATGCTAATTACCAGAATTTGCTCTCCTTTGGATCGCATGCTGGGGGCCACCCATCGCAGGGCAAGGCCGCCCAGCATGCTGACCGGAGCCTCCCATGTGATCGCAATTTCTGCTTGTTAGCAGAAACTAAGGAAGCCTCCTGCAGGCGCAGCTTAGCAGCACCCGGAGACCTGCCACCACCCTCCTGATAGCCGCCGTGATCACACCGCTGACACTCCACCATTTAGCTGCCCCCACCCCCCATTACGCCGCAACGCTCCGTCTCCTCCAAGGAAACTGACCGTTGCCAACACTTGTGTCCGCTGGAAAGAGAGATACAACGTAGGCTTTAAACCTAGGATCGAGCACGGTGGCCAAAATGTAGTGCTCTGATTTCAACAGATTGACCACCCTTGAATCCTGGCAAAGAGACTCAGTTTCAGAGTCTACAGCGCATGCGCAGGACTCAAAAAAAAAAAAGTCAGCCGTGCTATTTTTCCGGAGTCCTGCGCATGCGCTGTTGACTCTGGCACTGTGCCAGAGTCTCTAGCGCTCAATGCGCTAGCAGTGGCGGTGATGGCTACGGGAGAAGAGCGGGCCCACACAGTCACCGAGGATGCCGGAAAGGTGAATATAGAAGAAATGGGTGCAGTTTGTTCGGTGTGGGCCCCCTCTGGACCCAGGGGCCCATGTGCACCACACACACTGCACCCATTAAAGATTAGCAAGTGTGTGTGTGGCATATAGTGTAATAGACATTACGGTGTGTGGCATATTGCGTAATGGGCATTACAGTGTGTGGCATATTGTGTAATAGGCATTACAGTGTGTGGCATATTGTGTAATAGGCATTACGGTGTGTGGCATATTGTGTAATGGACATTACGGTGTGTGGCATATTGTGTAATGGGCATTACGGTGTGTGGCATAAAGTGTAATGGGCATTACAGTGTGTTCCATAACGTGTAATGGGCATTATGGTGTGTTGCATAATGTGTAATGGGCATTAGTCACTGCCGCGGCCGCCCGTTCATTCCGGCTGCTGCCTCCCGCTGAGCACCCACAAGCAAAAATATAAATCGGCACCTATGATATAGATACTGTATACACACACACATATATATACATACATATACTCACACACACTTACACTCACACACTCTCTTTCCAGCCGCTTACATAAGGAAGTCTGGCAGCTCATCCTCCTGTGTTGCAGGCTGCAGACTAGCCCCATGTAGACCCGCCCCTTTTTCCCATGTAGATCTGCCCCCATTCATGTCTGCACACTGCACTCTGTGAGTCTGTGACAGGGGAGGGGGAGAAGAGGCATCATGCTGCCGGCCCGCTGCCTGTGGTAGACTGTGACAGGCACAGCAGCCGGCATCAGCAGGGACATTTGCTCAGCACAGGGATACTGGGCAGGGAAAGCGCCTCTCCTCCCTGGCGCCTCCCTGCACTGCATCCCTTTGCTGAGCGGTTAGCGCAGAGCCTGCATAGACATTTGCATACACATACTGTTTATGATCAGTATGTAAATGTGATTCTACAGCAGTATGCTGACTGAGCTGTACACATATTTATGTATGCAGTGCCCCAGCAGCAGTCATTACTATTATTGGCATTTACACCTTCCGTATGCTGGATGCAGGATATAAAGCATACTGTGCACAGTACACATGCATCACTCGAAATGGTGAGGAGCTGTGGAAAACACATGCCCAGGTGAAGGCTGGTGAAGGTTCTAAAATGCTCAGCACCAGAGGGGTCGAAATGGGGGTGGGTAGGTGGTTAGGAGGCAGCTCCCCCCCCCTCCCCCAGACATGAGAGAGGCACTGATACTGGGGCAGAGGAGTGCTAGGTGAAGTACCGCTGCCACACTTAGTGCCTGCTCGACCATAACATGCACACACAGTCACACCAGGGCATTGGCTCAGTAATGGCCTGGTGTCACTGCTGGAGATCAGGCTTTTTCTGCTGAGGATCGCTGGGGAACAGGGACTTGCTGGCACACGCTGCCCAGCAGGATAGCCAGGGCAAGAACCTGCTGCTGACGTTTGGAGTGGAGGACGGCTTTAAATTTGCCACCAAAACTGTCATATATCTGCTGACCTCCTGCCATGTGGTCACCATACTGCAGATATAGTAATGCAAATAATACAGTAATGATTCACCCACACACATGATTAGCATGTCACCCACTGTCGCAGTGTGCTGGGAAGCTAGGGACGCCAAACTAAAATTATATCTTGCCCCCCCCAACCTAAAAATGTTCTAATGCCCCTGCTCAGCACGGCATATACCGCATGGTATATTGAAGATAGGCATATGTGAACACATCTGTAAAACGACAATATCCTGTATGAAAAAGTTTGATCTGCATTACAACATGCAGTTGTCAAGTAAATGGATACTTTGAATATAGGTATTGCCTAAAGAATCCACAATTCAAAACTGCACACAAGAGTATATTTACTAAAAGCCGATTTTAGTTCTATTTAAAATCAACCAGAATAGAACCAACATCCCCACAAAATAGACTACAGTGTTTCTATTCCAAATAGCGCATTTACTAAAAATCAATTTTGAGTTCCTTTTAAAAAATGCTAGGTGATGTGCGTTCTGCTTTGAAGTTCTAAAAGTTTCCATTCATAAAAAAATTGACCCAAAATCGATAAAACTATTATCAAAAATCTACCAAAAAATAGACCCAAAATATACAAAAGCATTCTATTGGTCAAAACAGGTCACATGCACTGTACTACTCACAAACACCTTCATTCCTGGGCTAATTTGCATATCCACAATTTTGCTGTACCTGTCAATGTCATGATTTATGCAGTCAGAATGCCCCACATGCTTCTATACCATGTTTGTTTTCATCATATTGATGTTTCAGACAATTTTACATGAAAAAAAAAAATCAAATAGAACTATTTCTGATCTATTGAAAATGGTGATTTTGGGTCGATGTTGGGTTGATTTTCAAATAGACTATTAGGAAATATGGGTTAGGAATTGAACTCTATGTTAAAGTATTGAAGGTTCTATTGTAGTTCTATTTAAGTGTAAAGTTCTAATACAGTCGGTTTTTGGTCGATTTTGACTTTAGTAAATACCTGTCACACAAAATTGACTGAAAACCAAAATCAACTTTTAGTAAATATACCCCACAGAGTCTATCAGCTTCTGATTATTCACCCCTTTCAGTGTGTACATCCTCATCCTCACAGAGTATTAATTCGTCCCCACTGGAATCCACCATCACAGGTCCCTGTGTACTTTCTGGAGGCAATTGCTGGTAAAGGTCTTCCTGGAGGAATTTATAATTCGTTTCGATGAACATTATCTTCTCCACATTTTGTGGAAGTAACCTCTTACGCAGATCACTGACAAGGTTACTGGCTGCACTAAACACTCTTTCAGAGTACACACTGGAGGAGGGGCGACTTAGGTAAAATAAAGCCAGTTTGTGTAAGGGCCTCCGAATTGCCTCTTTTTCCTGCCAGTATACACATGGACTGTCTGACATACCTACTTGGATGCTGTTACCGATATAATCTGCCACCATTTTTTTCAATGGTGACAGCATCATGGTGGTCATTCCGAGTTGTTCGCTCATTGCCGATTTTCGCTATATTGCGATTAGTCGCTTACTGCGCATGCGCAAGGTTCGCAGAGCGCATGCGGTTAGTTATTTTACACAAAAGTTAGGTATTTTACTCACGGCATAACGAGGATTTTTCATCGTTCTGGTGATCGTAGTGTGATTGACAGGAAGTGGGTGTTTCTGGGCGGAAACTGGCCGTTTTATGGGCGTGTGAAAAAACGCTGGTGTTTCTGGGAAAAACGCGGGAGTGTCTGAAGAAACGGGGGAGTGTCTGGGCGAACGCTGGGTGTGTTTGTGACGTCAAACCAGGAACGAAACTGAATGAACTGATCGCAATGGCTGAGTAAATCTGGAGCTACTCAGAAACTGCTAAGAAATTTCTATTCGCAATTCTGCGAATCTTTCGTTCGCAATTCTGCTTTACTAAGATACACTCCCAGAGGGCGGCGGCTTAGCGTGTGCAATGCTGCTAAAAGCAGCTAGCGAGCGAACAACTCGGAATTAGGGCCCATATGCAGTGACAGTAGACATGTCAGTAATTGTTGGCAGGTCCTTCAGTCCAGAGCAGGGGCCTAATTCAGTAAGGATAGCAAATTATGCTAATTACCAGAATTTGCTCTCCTTTGGATCGCATGCTGGGGGCCACCCATCGCAGGGCAAGGCCGCCCAGCATGCTGACCGGAGCCTCCCATGTGATCGCAATTTCTGCTTGTTAGCAGAAACTAAGGAAGCCTCCTGCAGGCGCAGCTTAGCAGCACCCGGAGACCTGCCACCACCCTCCTGATAGCCGCCGTGATCACACCGCTGACACTCCACCATTTAGCTGCCCCCACCCCCCATTACGCCGCAACGCTCCGTCTCCTCCAAGGAAACTGACCGTTGCCAACACTTGTGTCCGCTGGAAAGAGAGATACAACGTAGGCTTTAAACCTAGGATCGAGCACGGTGGCCAAAATGTAGTGCTCTGATTTCAACAGATTGACCACCCTTGAATCCTGGCAAAGAGACTCAGTTTCAGAGTCTACAGCGCATGCGCAGGACTCAAAAAAAAAAAAAGCCAGCCGTGCTATTTTTCCGGAGTCCTGCGCATGCGCTGTTGACTCTGGCACTGTGCCAGAGTCTCTAGCGCTCAATGCGCTAGCAGTGGCGGTGATGGCTACGGGAGAAGAGCGGGCCCACACAGTCACCGAGGATGCCGGAAAGGTGAATATAGAAGAAATGGGTGCAGTTTGTTCGGTGTGGGCCCCCTCTGGACCCAGGGGCCCATGTGCACCACACACACTGCACCCATTAAAGATTAGCAAGTGTGTGTGTGGCATATAGTGTAATAGACATTACGGTGTGTGGCATATTGCGTAATGGGCATTACAGTGTGTGGCATATTGTGTAATAGGCATTACAGTGTGTGGCATATTGTGTAATAGGCATTACGGTGTGTGGCATATTGTGTAATGGACATTACGGTGTGTGGCATATTGTGTAATGGGCATTACGGTGTGTGGCATAAAGTGTAATGGGCATTACAGTGTGTTCCATAACGTGTAATGGGCATTATGGTGTGTTGCATAATGTGTAATGGGCATTAGTCACTGCCGCGGCCGCCCGTTCATTCCGGCTGCTGCCTCCCGCTGAGCACCCACAAGCAAAAATATAAATCGGCACCTATGATATAGATACTGTATACACACACACATATATATACATACATATACTCACACACACTTACACTCACACACTCTCTTTCCAGCCGCTTACATAAGGAAGTCTGGCAGCTCATCCTCCTGTGTTGCAGGCTGCAGACTAGCCCCATGTAGACCCGCCCCTTTTTCCCATGTAGATCTGCCCCCATTCATGTCTGCACACTGCACTCTGTGAGTCTGTGACAGGGGAGGGGGAGAAGAGGCATCATGCTGCCGGCCCGCTGCCTGTGGTAGACTGTGACAGGCACAGCAGCCGGCATCAGCAGGGACATTTGCTCAGCACAGGGATACTGGGCAGGGAAAGCGCCTCTCCTCCCTGGCGCCTCCCTGCACTGCATCCCTTTGCTGAGCGGTTAGCGCAGAGCCTGCATAGACATTTGCATACACATACTGTTTATGATCAGTATGTAAATGTGATTCTACAGCAGTATGCTGACTGAGCTGTACACATATTTATGTATGCAGTGCCCCAGCAGCAGTCATTACTATTATTGGCATTTACACCTTCCGTATGCTGGATGCAGGATATAAAGCATACTGTGCACAGTACACATGCATCACTCGAAATGGTGAGGAGCTGTGGAAAACACATGCCCAGGTGAAGGCTGGTGAAGGTTCTAAAATGCTCAGCACCAGAGGGGTCGAAATGGGGGTGGGTAGGTGGTTAGGAGGCAGCTCCCCCCCCCTCCCCCAGACATGAGAGAGGCACTGATACTGGGGCAGAGGAGTGCTAGGTGAAGTACCGCTGCCACACTTAGTGCCTGCTCGACCATAACATGCACACACAGTCACACCAGGGCATTGGCTCAGTAATGGCCTGGTGTCACTGCTGGAGATCAGGCTTTTTCTGCTGAGGATCGCTGGGGAACAGGGACTTGCTGGCACACGCTGCCCAGCAGGATAGCCAGGGCAAGAACCTGCTGCTGACGTTTGGAGTGGAGGACGGCTTTAAATTTGCCACCAAAACTGTCATATATCTGCTGACCTCCTGCCATGTGGTCACCATACTGCAGATATAGTAATGCAAATAATACAGTAATGATTCACCCACACACATGATTAGCATGTCACCCACTGTCGCAGTGTGCTGGGAAGCTAGGGACGCCAAACTAAAATTATATCTTGCCCCCCCCAACCTAAAAATGTTCTAATGCCCCTGCTCAGCACGGCATATACCGCATGGTATATTGAAGATAGGCATATGTGAACACATCTGTAAAACGACAATATCCTGTATGAAAAAGTTTGATCTGCATTACAACATGCAGTTGTCAAGTAAATGGATACTTTGAATATAGGTATTGCCTAAAGAATCCACAATTCAAAACTGCACACAAGAGTATATTTACTAAAAGCCGATTTTAGTTCTATTTAAAATCAACCAGAATAGAACCAACATCCCCACAAAATAGACTACAGTGTTTCTATTCCAAATAGCGCATTTACTAAAAATCAATTTTGAGTTCCTTTTAAAAAATGCTAGGTGATGTGCGTTCTGCTTTGAAGTTCTAAAAGTTTCCATTCATAAAAAAATCGACCCAAAATCGATAAAACTATTATCAAAAATCTACCAAAAAATAGACCCAAAATATACAAAAGCATTCTATTGGTCAAAACAGGTCACATGCACTGTACTACTCACAAACACCTTCATTCCTGGGCTAATTTGCATATCCACAATTTTGCTGTACCTGTCAATGTCATGATTTATGCAGTCAGAATGCCCCACATGCTTCTATACCATGTTTGTTTTCATCATATTGATGTTTCAGACAATTTTACATGAAAAAAAAAAATCAAATAGAACTATTTCTGATCTATTGAAAATGGTGATTTTGGGTCGATGTTGGGTTGATTTTCAAATAGACTATTAGGAAATATGGGTTAGGAATTGAACTCTATGTTAAAGTATTGAAGGTTCTATTGTAGTTCTATTTAAGTGTAAAGTTCTAATACAGTCGGTTTTTGGTCGATTTTGACTTTAGTAAATACCTGTCACACAAAATTGACTGAAAACCAAAATCAACTTTTAGTAAATATACCCCACAGAGTCTATCAGCTTCTGATTATTCACCCCTTTCAGTGTGTACATCCTCATCCTCACAGAGTATTAATTCGTCCCCACTGGAATCCACCATCACAGGTCCCTGTGTACTTTCTGGAGGCAATTGCTGGTAAAGGTCTTCCTGGAGGAATTTATAATTCGTTTCGATGAACATTATCTTCTCCACATTTTGTGGAAGTAACCTCTTACGCAGATCACTGACAAGGTTACTGGCTGCACTAAACACTCTTTCAGAGTACACACTGGAGGAGGGGCGACTTAGGTAAAATAAAGCCAGTTTGTGTAAGGGCCTCCGAATTGCCTCTTTTTCCTGCCAGTATACACATGGACTGTCTGACATACCTACTTGGATGCTGTT
The DNA here is from genome assembly GCF_028390025.1 of Pseudophryne corroboree. Classification (NCBI taxonomy): domain Eukaryota; kingdom Metazoa; phylum Chordata; class Amphibia; order Anura; family Myobatrachidae; genus Pseudophryne; species Pseudophryne corroboree. The sequence goes on along the minus strand of NC_086444.1, from coordinate 862,907,820 downwards.
ACCGATATAATCTGCCACCATTTTTTTCAATGGTGACAGCATCATGGTGGTCATTCCGAGTTGTTCGCTCATTGCCGATTTTCGCTATATTGCGATTAGTCGCTTACTGCGCATGCGCAAGGTTCGCAGAGCGCATGCGGTTAGTTATTTTACACAAAAGTTAGGTATTTTACTCACGGCATAACGAGGATTTTTCATCGTTCTGGTGATCGTAGTGTGATTGACAGGAAGTGGGTGTTTCTGGGCGGAAACTGGCCGTTTTATGGGCGTGTGTGAAAAAACGCTGGCGTTTCTGGGAAAAACGCGGGAGTGTCTGAAGAAACGGGGGAGTGTCTGGGCGAACGCTGGGTGTGTTTGTGACGTCAAACCAGGAACGAAACTGAATGAACTGATCGCAATGGCTGAGTAAATCTGGAGCTACTCAGAAACTGCTAAGAAATTTCTATTCGCAATTCTGCGAATCTTTCGTTCGCAATTCTGCTTTACTAAGATACACTCCCAGAGGGCGGCGGCTTAGCGTGTGCAATGCTGCTAAAAGCAGCTAGCGAGCGAACAACTCGGAATTAGGGCCCATATGCAGTGACAGTAGACATGTCAGTAATTGTTGGCAGGTCCTTCAGTCCAGAGCAGGGGCCTAATTCAGTAAGGATAGCAAATTATGCTAATTACCAGAATTTGCTCTCCTTTGGATCGCATGCTGGGGGCCACCCATCGCAGGGCAAGGCCGCCCAGCATGCTGACCGGAGCCTCCCATGTGATCGCAATTTCTGCTTGTTAGCAGAAACTAAGGAAGCCTCCTGCAGGCGCAGCTTAGCAGCACCCGGAGACCTGCCACCACCCTCCTGATAGCCGCCGTGATCACACCGCTGACACTCCACCATTTAGCTGCCCCCACCCCCCATTACGCCGCAACGCTCCGTCTCCTCCAAGGAAACTGACCGTTGCCAACACTTGTGTCCGCTGGAAAGAGAGATACAACGTAGGCTTTAAACCTAGGATCGAGCACGGTGGCCAAAATGTAGTGCTCTGATTTCAACAGATTGACCACCCTTGAATCCTGGCAAAGAGAATGAAGGGTTCCATCCACAAGTCCCACATACTTAGCAGAATCGCTCCGTCTTAGCTACTCCTTCAATTTCTCCAGCTGCTTCTGCAAAAGCCTGATGAGGGGAATGACCTGACTCAAGCTGGCAGCGACTGAATGACTTTACGTGTGACAAGTTCGAAGGGGTGGAGAACCTTGCACAACACGGAAATCATTCTCCACTGCACTTGAGTCAGGTGCATTCCCCCTCCTTTGCCTATATCATAGGTGGATGTATAGGCTTGAATGGCCTTTTGCTGCTCCTCCATCCTCTGAAGCATATAGAGTGTTGAATTCCACCTTGTTACCACCTCTTGCTTCAGGTGATAGCATGGCAGGATCAGGAGTGTTTGCCGACGTTCCAGTCTTCGGCATGCATTCACTGAATGTCAAAAGTGGTCCGCAATTTTTCGTGCCAACGACAGCATCTCCTGTACACCCTTATCATTTTTCAAAAACTTCTGCACCACCAAATTAATTGTATGTGTAAAACATGGAAAGTGCTGGAATTAGCCCAGATGTAATGCACGCACAATATTGGTGGTGTTGTCAGATATCACAAATCCCCAGGAGAGTCTAAATGGGGTAAGCCATTGTGTGATGATGTCCCTCAGTTTCCGTAAGAGGTTGTCAGCGGTGTGCCTCTTACGGAAACCGGTGATACACAGCATAGCCTGCCTAGGAATGAGATGGCATTTCTGAGATGCGGCTGCTGTTGTTGCTACGGAAAGCAATACATCTACCCAGTGGGCTGTCACAGTCATGTAGTCCTTAGTTTGCCCTGCTCCACTTGTCCACATGTCCATGATTAAGTGGACAGTGGGTACAACCGCATTTTTCAGGACACTGGGGAAACTTTTTTTTTAATGTCCCTGTACAGTCCACGAATCGCTTGCCTAGTGAAGTGGAATCTAGAAGGGATTTGGTACTGGGTACACAGTACGTCCAGCAACTGTCTAAATCCCATTGTACTAATGGCAGATACTGGACGCAAGTCTAACATCAGCATAGTTGTTATGGCCTCAGTAATCCGCTTTGCAACTGGGTGACTGCTGTCATATTTCATCTTCCTCGCAAAGGACTTTTGGACAGTCAATTGCTTTGTTGAAGTAGTCTTCCAACTTCCTCTCTGCGCTGACGATTGACTCCCAGCAGCAACAACAGCAGCTGCAGCAGCAGTAGGCGTACCACTCAAGGATCCTCCAGAGGAATCCCGGTTAGGAGAGGACTCGTCAGTCATGCCAGTGACATGCCCTGCAGAACTACTTAGGTTACTGACTGAGGAAGAAATTGACATTGAGGGAGTTGGTGGTGTGGCTTGCAGGAGCTTGGGTACAACAGGAAGAAGGGATTTAGGTGTCATTGGACTGCTTACACTCTTACCTAAAGTTTCTGAACTTGACAATGACTTATGATGAATGCGCTGCAGGTGACGTATAAGGGAGGATGTTTCTAGGTGGTTAACATCCTTACGCCTACTTATTATGGATTGACAAAGGCAACACATGGCTTGACACCTGTTGTCTTGATTTGTGGAGAAATAATTAGAAGAGGTGGCTTTTTTGGTATTTTTCCCAGGCATGACAATTGGCTTTTTCATTCCATTGACCACAGCTGTCTCCACTGGTGCCTTATTCAAACAAACCACATCACCATCAGAATTCTCATCGTCAACTTATTCCTCAGCTCCAGCTACACCAATATCCTCCTCATCCTGGTGTACTTCTACAGCAGGCATTCCCAACCACGGTCCTCAAGGCACACCAACAGTGCAGGTTTTAGTGATATCCAGGCTGCAGCACAGATGGTTAAATCAAAATAACTGAGCTACTAATTAAGTCACCTGTGCTGAAGCCTGGATATCACTAAAACCTGCACTGTTAGTGTGCCTTGAGGACCGTGGTTGGGAATGCCTGTTCTACAGTGACATCCTCAATCTCCATATCAGCAACTGGACTGGTGGTGTTCGTCTCAGCTCTTGTAGGGGGCGTGCAAATGGTGGTGGGAGCCCCCTCCTCCCACACAGTCTTGGGAAGGTCAGGCCTAGACATCGCAACCGTGGACACACTTGGAATCTCCTTGGGGATTTGTGATATCTCTGAATGCACAATTGCTTTTTCCTGTGCTTTAACAAGCTTAATATTTTTAATTTTTCGAGAGAAGCTGAACCACCAGTCATGAACATAGGCCAAGGTCTTAGTCTTTCCTTGCCACTTTGTGTCGTGAATGGCATATTGCCAATTTTACGTTTCTCATCAGAATTTTTTCCCCCTGATTATTAATTTTTGCTTCTTGGATTTTAGATGCCCGCTATGACATTGGGCATCGGCCTTAGCAGACGACGTTGATATAATTGCATCGTCAATGTCATGACTGGTGGCAGCAGCAGCTTCAGCACTAGTACTAGGAACTGGAAGTGGTTCCTGATCTACCACTATTTTTTAATCCAAATTTTTGTTCTCCATTTCACAGAAAAGCACCCCTTTATTATTACAGCATACAGAGCAGTGCCCCTTTATTTTCACAGTACCCCTGTATTTTACTGCATACAGGGCCAGTGTACTTTTATTTTAACAACAGCACCACTGTACTTTTACTGCACAAGAGACCAGTATACTTTTATTTTAACAGCACCCCTGAATTTTTACAGCATACAGGGCCAGTGTACTTTTATTTTAACAGCACCACCCCTGTATTTTTATTGTATACAGGACCAGTGTACTTGTATTTTAACAACAGCACCCCTGAATTTTTACAGCATACAGGACCAGTGCATTTTTATTTTCACAGCACCCCTGTATTTTTACAGCATACAGGGCCAGTGTACTTTTATTTTAACAACAGCACCACTGTATTTTTACAGCATACAAGACAGGGCCAGCACCCCTGTATTTTCACAGCATACAGGTGGGCAGTGCCCCTGCCCCCCTGCACAACAGTGACAGCCAGGACAGCAACACCTGTGTACAGCTGCAGCACCCATAACGGCACATGAAACACTAGTGACAGCCAGGGCAGCAGCCCTAACAGCACAGGGACACCAGTGACAGGAAAAGCAACCGTAGAGAGCACACACTGACCCCACCCAACGCCACCACCCATAGAGAGAGAGGTCTTTCTCCCTCACTCTCCAAGTTGGGAGTGAAAATGGCAGCAACGTTCGGCTGTTTATATGGAATCCAAAACCTGCAGGAATCCGACAGCGGGATGACGTTTTGCCTCTTTCTGGTTTCCGAGTCTGGCGGGAAGTCCTGGGCTGGACTCGGATTCTGGTTCGGAGCGTGATGGTCAGGGGGGTTCGGTTCTCTGAGAACCAAACCCACTCATCTCTACTTTAAATAATTGGACCCTATAGAATTGCATGAATCAGTCTGACTTGGCTAACCATTACATTCTGAAGGTGTGTACACACGGTGAGATCCTTGCTATGCCCAATTTTGGCTATGCGATTTCCTTTGAACTCCTACGATCTCTGTGCAGTGTGTTCTGACTCAGTCTCATAAAACAGCTTCTGTGATCACTGGTTCCTGTGCTGTATGCTCTGGTTCAGTATACTGTTACAGCTGTTATGTTTCGTAGTTCTGTTTCTAAATACAACCTACTGTACTACTGCTCTGATTCCTGGCAGGGCCTAGCTGGGTCTCTGGTGTGGCTCTTGAATGCGCATACACGTTCCGGTTTCCAGTTTGCCATCCAGGTACTCAGCATTTATTCCTGGCTGAGTTGGATGAGTTCTATATTGCTGCGTCTGCAGAGCTAATTCCCTTTATATTTACTTACACCATCGGCTGACATCTAGTGGCATATACTTTGGTACGCACTCTGAATTCAGCTAATCTGAATCCAATCCAGTCTCCGTCATGATCACTGTCTGCACTCACCTCAGTTACAGGCACACACCTAATGTGGTAAGAACAGTACTAGACTTACCTTGGGGTCTCTTCTTGCTGGCTACACTGAGCGGCACTAGGCCCACCTGTCATTGAATTTACCTGGACTCTGCTAATATTATACTGTGACTCATTAAGGAGTGTATTCCTGCAATGTGTCGGGACATTCATTTATCTGTCTTATACTCTGCAAGTGTGGAAACTAGCTGCATGAAAATCTGTTACATACAGGGGATGCGTTTAATTTGCCAGCTGTCGGGATCCCGGTAGTCAGAATACCGACGCTGACAGACAAAAATGCAGTGGCTGTGGCATACAAGACACCCATAGGGTGGGAATAGATCCTGTGGTGAGCGCAGCAATCCACAGAGTCCGCAGCGTGGTGAGCACAGTGAGGTCAAAAGCGGACTCTTTGTGCTCGCCCCGCTGCCGGCATTTTGGCTGGTGGGATGCCGCTGTTGGGATAGACAGCTGACATCCCGTCTGTCGGTAAATCATACGGAATCCATATACAGTGGTGCCTGAGAGTTTTGGAACCCATTCAGAATTTTCTAGATTTCTGCTTGAATTTGTGTAAAAGAACCTCAGAAGTTCTAAAAGTACACAAAGAGAACCAAATCAAACAAATGAGACAAAAAAATTAGATATGCTCATTGTTTTTTATTTGTGAATATCAGACTTTGATAGATCCCTGTTCTTCTAAAAAGACAGGTTGTCCACTCACACCTGACTGCCATCCCATAGACTGAAATGACCTGACTTCAATTTCACCTTTAAAATATCTGCTAAGCCTAAATATTCACATACTTCTGCCACTCACAGATATGTGATATTGGATCAATTTCCTCAATAAGAAAATGAGTAAGTTTAAATTTTTTGTCTCATTTGCTTTTATTTGCTTCTCTTTATCTACTTTCAGTACTTGTGTGAAAAACTGAGGCAGTTTTAGGCCAAATTTCAGCAGAAATATAGTAAATTCTGAAGGGTTCACAAACTTTGAAGCACCACTGTATTTATGAGTTTTTATTCAATTTATATATTTATTATTATTTTATTTATTTATTTATTTATTTTGGGGGGGATATGACCTGGGAGAGCAGAGATTGGAAGGGATGGAGACAGCCTACTCTCCTTTTTTAATTCTACCTTACTTTTTATTATGGAGTTGTCATATAATGTAATTTTTCACAACATCAAACAAAATATTGCAAACATTTAAAAGTGTTAAAAACATGGCTTGGAAAGGCTCATAAGTACATTTCATATTTCTTTTTATTTTACACATTTCAATATGAATAAAATACATTTCCATACACTGCTCAAAAAAACATAGGGAACACTTAAACAACACAATGTAACTCCAAGTCAATCACACTTCTGTGAAATCAAACTGTCCACTTAGGAAGCAACACTGATTGACAATTTCACATGCTGTTGTGCAAATGGAATAGAAAACAGGTGGAAATTATAGGCAATTAGCAAGACACCCCCAATCAAGGAGTTGTTCTGCAGATGGTGACCACAGACCACTTCTCAGCTCCTATGCTTTCTGGCTGATGTTTTGGTCACTTTTGAAAGCTGGCGGTGCTTTCACTCTAGAGGTAGCATGAGACGGAGTTTACAACCCACACAAGTGGCTCAGGTAGTGCAGCTCATCCAGGATGGCACATCAATGCGAGCTGTGGAAAGAAGGTTTGCTGTGTCTGTCAGCGTAGTGTCCAGAGCATGGAGGCGCATGTGTCTACTTAAACGATCCGAAACAGACTCCATGAGGGTGGTATGAGGGTCCGACGTTCACAGGTGGGGGTTGTGCTTACAGCCCAACACCGAGCAGGACGTTTGGCATTTGCCAGAGAACACCAAGATTGGCAAATTCGCCACTGGCGCCCTGTGCTCTTCACAGATGAAAGCAGGTTCTCACTGAGCACATGTGAATGACGTGACAGAGACTGGAGACGCCAAGGAGAACGTTCTGCTGCCTGCAACATCCTCCAGCATGACCGGTTTGGCAGTGGGTCAGTAATGGTGTGGGGTGGCATTTCTTTGGGGGGGCCGCACAGCCCTCCATGTGCTCACCAGAGGAAGCCTGACTGCCATTAGGTACCGAGATGAGATCCTCAGACCCCTTGTGAGACCATATGCTGGTGCGGTTGGCCCTGGGTTCCTACTAATGCAAGACAATGCTAGACCTCATGTGGCTGGAGTGTGTCAGCAGTTCCTGCAAGACGAAGGCATTGATGCTATGGACTGGCCCGCCCGTTCCCCAGACCCGAATCCAATTGAGCACATCTGGGACCTCATGTCTCGCTCCATCCACCAACATTTGCACCACAACATCCACCAACAATTGCACCACAGACTGTCCAGGAGTTGGCGGATGCTCTAGTCCAGGTCTGAGAGGAGATCCCTCAGGAGACCATCCACCAACTCATCAGGAGCATGCCCAGGCATTGTAGGGAGGTCATACAGGCACGTGGAGGCCACACACACACACTACTGAGCCTCATTTTGACTTGTTTTATGGACATTACATCAAAGTTGAATCAGCCTGTAGTGTGTTTTTCCACTTTAATTTTGAGTGTGACTCCAAATCCAGACCTCCATGGGTTAATAAATTTGATTTCCATTGATAATTTTTGTGTGATTTTGTTGTCAGCACATTCAACTATGTAAAGAACAAAGTATTTAATAAGAATATTTCATTCATTCAGATCTAGGATGTGTTGTTTAAGTGTTCCCTTTATTTTTTTGAGCAGTGTATTATGTGATTCACCACAACCCTATCCACAAAACTCTAATGTCTGAAAACAAGATTCCAATACTCTTGAGAAGTAAAATTGCTGTTCCTGTCGACCAAAAGTCTGAGAGCTTCTGCTTCTTTTTTTGATTGCTCAAAACTAGGCTTCCACATTTGCCTCATTGTGGACTTAGTTGTGAGTTCTGGCCTGAATGAAAAGGCTTCTGGGGCTGGACAAGTCAGGTGCGTTGAATTAGCTTTCCATTGCTTGACATTTAGACCCTGTTAAACAAAAAAGTGCATTAATAAAGCATACTTTCAGCATTTCTGGAGTATTTTAGGTTTCCCAATTATATTTTCTTTCATATTATTTTGATAAAGTGTTAATAAGCTACATTTATTTTTTATCTTTCTTTCCCTGGTACCACCAGTAGGCTGTGGAAACACAACTACCATGGTGATATGCATGTGTGTGCGTGTGGGATGAGGGTGGTGGGGGTTAGATTAATAGGGGTAAAATAGGATTTTAATACCTACCGGTGAAACCTTTTGTCTTAGTCCGTAGAGGATGCTTCAAGAACCATGGGGTATAGACGGGATCCGCAGGAGACATGGGCACTTTAAGACTTTGAATGGGTGTGAACTGGCTTCTCCCTCTATGCCCCTCCTCCAGACTCCAGTTTAAGTAACTGTGCCCAGGGAGAAGGACATTTCGAGGAAAGAATTTATTGTTAAACCACGGTGAGCATCTTACCAGCTCACCCCTCCAGTATGCCGCAGAACGTGGCATTCAATAGAACACCAGCCGACGGCATGAAGAATATGCCGCAATACGCTGACATAAAGCGTAACACAACCTGTGTGTAAACACAACCAATAACAGCATAACACATGCCATGGCATGAATATCGTCACCAACAGGCTGACTTAAATGCAACACACCATGTGTGTAAACATACCCAATAACTGCAGATACAGTACGCACTGGGACGGGCGCCCAGCATCCTCTACGGACTAAGAGAAAAGGATTTACCGGTAGGTATTAAAATCCTATTTTCTCATACGTCCTTGAGGATGCTGGGGATGCTTCAAGAACCATGGGGTTTATACCAAAGCTCTAGAACGGGCGGGAGAGTGCGGATGACTCTGCAGCACCGATTGACCCAACAAGAGGTCCTCAACAGCCAGGGTATCAAACTTGTAAAACTTCTCAAAGGTGTTTGAACCCGACCAAGTAACTGCTCGGCAAAGCCGTAATGCTGAGAACCCTCGTGCAGCCGCCCAGGATGAGCCCACCTTTCTGCTAGAATGGGCCTTCACCGATTTCGGTAACGGCAATCCAGCCGTAGAATGAGCTTGCCGAATTGTATTACAGATCCAGCGTGCAATAGTCTGCTTGGAAGCAGGAGTCCCAATCTTGTTGGGATCATACAGGACAACAGAGCCTCCATTGTACTAATCTGAGCCGTTCTGGCGACATTAAGACAAAGCCGCTGATTCAGACACCCGCCTTGCAGATGCCAAGGCCAACAGCATGACCACTTTCCAAGTGAGGAATTTGCGCTCAACCTTATGTAAAGGTTTTCAAACCAATGAGATTGCAGGAACTGCCACACCACGTTAAGATCCCATGGTGCCACTGGGGTCACAAAGGGAGGTTGGCTGTGCCGCACTCCTTCCACGAAGGTCTGAACTTCTGGAAGGGCGGCCAATTCTTTCTGAAAGAAAATTGACAAGGCCAAAATTTGTACTTAAATGGAGCCTAACTTTAGGCCCGCATCCACACCTGCTTGCAAAAAATGGAGAAAACACCCCAGATGAAATACTTCCGTAGGAGCCTTCGTGGATTCACATCAAGACATATATTTTCTCCAAACACGGTGATAATGTCTCGCCGTTACTTCTTTTATAGCCTGAAGTAGTGTGGGAATGACTTCACTGGGAATACCCTTTCGGGCTAGGATTTGGCGTGCAACCGCCATGCCGTCAAACACAGCCGCAGTAAGTCTTGATACACACACGGTCCTTGCTGTAACAGGTCCTCTCGTAAAGGAAGAGGCCAGGGATCTCCTATGAGTAATTCCTGAAGATCTGGATACCAGGCCCTCCTTGGCCAGTCTGGAACAATGAGTAGTGCCTGAACCCTTGTTCTTCTTATGATCTTTATCACCTTTGGAATGAGTGGAAGTGGAGGGAACACATAGACCGACTGAAACACCCACGGTGTCACTAGGGCATCCACTGCTATTGCTTGAGGGTCCCTCGACCTGGAACAATGTCTCTGAAGTTTCCAGTTGAAGCGAGACGCCATCATGTCTATTTGAGGAATTCCCCAATGACCATCCACTTCTGTGAAGACCTCTTGATGAAGACCCCACTCTCCTGGATGGAGATCGTGTCTGCTGAGGAAGTCTGCTTCCCAGTTGTCCACGCCCGGAACGAAGACTGCTGACAGAGCGCTTGCATGTCTTTCCGCCCAGCAAAGAACTTTTGTGGCCTCCGCCATTGCCGCTCTGTTCTTTGTTCCACCCTGGCGGTTTATGTACGCCACTGCTGTTATGTTGTCCGACTGAATCAAGACGGGCAGACCGCGAAGATGTTCCGCTTGCAGAAGGCCGTTGTAAATAGCCCTTAATTCCAGAATGTTTATGTGCAGACCAGCTTCCTGGCTTGACCATTTTCCCTGGAAAATTTTCCCCCTGAATAACTGCTGCCCAGCCTCGGAGACTTGCATCCATGGACACCAGGATCCAATCCTGGATCCCGAACCTTCATCCCTTTAGGAGGTGAGAACTGTGCAGCCACCACAGGAGAGATTCTGGTCCTGTAAAATAGGATTATTTTCTGGTGCATGTGCAGGTGAGACCCGGACCACATGTCCAACTGGTCCCGCTAAAACCACTCTGGCATTTAACCTGCTCACTGAATGGCCTTGTAGGCCACAACCATCTTTTTCATCAACGGAACTTATTGATGGATTGACACTGTTGCAGAACTGACCCAACTCTGAATCCTTAGAGCTTTTTCAACTGGAAGAAACAAACTCTCAACAGTTCTGTATCTAACATTATTCCCAACGCCGACAACCGCGTTGTTGGGATCAACAGTGATTCTGGCAAGTTCAGGAGCCAACCACTTTGTTGAAGAACTGTCAGGGAGAAAGCAACGTTTTGCACCACTTGTTTCTTGACCTCGCCGTACTCAGGAGAGCGTCCCAGTACAGAATAATAATTACTCTTTAACTATCGAAGGAAAACCAACATACCGCCATCACTCCGGTGAATTGGTAATGACAATCCTGAATAGCAAACCCAGGTAAGCCTAATGTGGAAGAAACCGTACTTAGACCCTCTTTCTCCTTTTACAGATTGGAGATCCCTGCCCTGAGAGATTCCATCTTGTAGTACAACTTCTTAAGTAGAAATTTTTGGGATTTTAAATATAGGATTGTTCTGACCGAGCCGTCCGGCCTCAGAAGCACGAAAAAGCTTGAATAACAGCTTCTTTTTTGTGTGTGTGTGACCGGGACAGCAGGACAATGACCTGATCCTGACAACTCTTGTATGGCGTCGCATACTACCTCCCAGTCCAGAGGAGAATCGGTAAGGTCTATTCGAAAAAACAGTGAAGGTAATCGTCTGGAAACTCCAATATGTCCGTTCCAGTACTGACTAAAGGTGTGGGCTCCCGCAAGATAGACCCAGCGTTATGCGGTGGATGTGGCAGAAACAGAGGATTATTTCTGCTTCTGCGAACTTGAAAAGGCTGCTGACCTCTTACCTTTTCACCTTCCTCTACCTGCAAAGAAAGGGAAAACCGTATCCATTCGGTCGAAATGACTGCATCCTACAAAAATGCGTCACCAACCGTTGTGAGGGAACATATGTCAAGAAGGTACACTTACCAGTGGTATCTGCCGAGATCAACTTAATAAGCCATCCCCAAACCAGGTTTCACCTTCATAGGGAAGAGACTCCAGTTCTTCTCGGACTCAGCCTCAGAATTCCATTGGTGAATCCACAACGCCCTCCTAGTCGAGACCGCCATGGAATTGGCTCGCGAACCCAAGAGTCCTATATCCCTTGTAGTCGCACGGCAGTATGCTGCAATGATATAGACATGACCCAACTTAAGGAGTACCCTGCATACAACTACTCCCCCATGCGCATGTAATGCCAGTATAAACAACGCACATGCGGACACATAATTAGAGTATCACATATCTTCCTGCATACGATCCTTTGTGACAGGGCCCCTTGCAGAACAGGGGGTGACTCTCACTTTATTCTATCCACGGCGGGAAAAGAATAAACACTCTGAATCCTTGACCCAGAGTTTTTTTTCAACAGAGCGCTCAGCACATGAGAAGGAATAACTTTACCTCAGCATTCATTATAAATTTCATGTATATATATATATATATATATATATATATATATATATACACACATATATATATATACCTTTAAATGCACCTATACACATATATCCATATATATATATATATATATATATATATATATATATATATATATATTAAAAAAAAAAAAACACGTATACATATATCCTTTTGTCAGGAACAGCAGGGTCCCTAGTGACGTTAATACGTTCTAATGTGTATGAACATGCACTGAATGCCGATTTTGTGGATCTAATCAGGAAACATTATGGTCGACATAAGAAACATTATTCGAGTCGATCTCAGGGAGTAGTAACTGGGCAAAATAAAATTTTTGCAATCCCGAGGGGTCTGAGAGAAATCTATTCTATGAATACGACTCCCTCCATAAATATTATCATGTCTGTGATCGTGCCACAGACCTATGTAACCTTACTATACATACATATACATATAGCTCTTTCTGATATGCATCACATTATCATGCCAAGTTCCACCCAGTCAAATATTGTTGGTGCCGACAGGGTCACCCCCCCCCCTCCGCGTCTCCCATATAGTTTTCTCTTGGAAAAAATATACCTCTACCGGCATGTTGACATTTATTTTCATGTACCAAGTACCATTAGGAGTCATTCCCTTTGTGGCAGAGCACTCAGCCTCAGATATGCCGACACACGTGTACCAAACACCCACCGACATTACACTGGCTATAAGGGATAGACCCCAGTACATTCTGTCAGGGAAACACAGAAGGAGTTTACCAGCTCATTTCCACGGCGCTCATGATATAGTGTGCTTTATTTTTAACTTATTTTGCACCAAACAATTGTGCCCCCCCCTCGTTTTTCACTCTGATCTGTACAGCGGTGCTTTGGACGGACCAGCGTCTCTGTGAGGAGAAAAAGGCGCTGAAATGAGCTGTGAGGGGGAAGTCCCGCCCCCTTAATGGCGCGCTTCAGCCCCGCTATTACTTACATATACTTATACTGGCGGGGGTTAAATATAGTGCCTAGACACGTATATACTCGATTGCCAGTCTCTGTTGAGGATTTATATGCTGCCCAGGGCCCCCCGCGCCCTGCACCATACAGTGCCTGTGTGTGTGGGAGCATGGCGCACAGCGCGGCCGCTGTGCGGTACCTCAAAGCCGTCACTGAAGTCTTCTGATCTTCTTCTACTCACCAGTCTTCTGACTTCTGGCTCTGCAAGGGGGGTGACGGCGTGGCTCCGGGAATGAGCATCTAGGCGTACCTAGCGATCAGACCCTCTGGAGCTAATGGTGTCCAGTAGCCTAAGAAGCAGAGCCTTGAAACTCACAGAAGTAGGTCTGATTTCTCTCCCCTAAGTCCCACGATGCAGGGAGCCTGTTGCCAGCAGGTCTCCCTGAAAATAGTAAACCTAACAAAAAGTATTTTTTCTGAGAAACTCTGGAGAGCTCCTCAGTGTGCACCCAGTCTCACTGGCCACAGAATCTAACTGGAGTCTGGAGGAGGGGCATAGAAGGAGGAGCCAGTTCACACCCATTCAAAGTCTTAAAGTGCCCATGTCTCCTGCGGATCCCGTCTATACCCCATGGTTCTTGAAGCATCCCCAGCATCCTCTAGGACGTATGAGAAATTTACTATTAAAGCTTCTGAAAACGAAAAGTGGTGATGTTGCCCATAGCAACCAGATTCTATCATTTCTCTATTGCATCCTAGAAAATCATAGACAGAATCTGACTGGTTGCTATGGGCAACATCACCACTTTTCATTTTTAGATGCTTTTAGTAAATATACCGTATTGTCAGTAGCAAGGTTATTTAAGGTCAACCTTGCGGTTCCCATCATTGACTACAATTAATCAGTTCCCATCATTGACTTCAATGGAGCAGTTCCCACCACTGAAGTGAATGGGGGAAGTTTTGATTGAAAGTCTCCTATGGAGCCGCCCACTGCTCTCCTAATTACATGAGACACGTAGTCCCGGCATTCACGTAGAGGAGCAGTGTGTATTATCACATACAGTTACTCATGTCCAGCATGGATTAGGTTGCATTTGTTTTAACCTCTTGGATGCCTACATGGAATGAAGAGGACCTCATCTACACCAGAGACAGGAGAGTATGATTTTTTTTTGCAGCAGCAAATGGGGATGCTACTTGGACATGGGGACCAAATGGCTACAGGGAGTCTAGATTAAGTATGTGTGAGTGTGTTCATTAAAGTTGTATATTCATTTTTATTTATCTTACATCCTAGAGGATGCTGGGGTCCACATTGGTACCATGGGGTATAGACGGGTCCATTAAGAGCCAATGCCACTCCTACCAGACTCCATTTAGAAAATGTGCCTGACGGAGCTGGTCACAGCTAGGGGAGCTCCACAGGAGTTTTCCTGCTTTTCTCATTTTTATTAGAGTATAGGCACAGGGAGGCTGCTGGCAACAGCCTCCCTGCTTCGTGGGACTTGGGGGGGGGGGAGTAATGTCCAACCCTGAGAGGTTAATGGCCACTATCACCGCTGACAGGACACTGAGCTCCTGAGGGTGATGATCGTTAGCCGCCCCAGGCGACCGCTCACTCCCGCAGCATGCTGCCACCCCCTAACAGGGCCAGAAGATTCCGGTGGCGAGTGAGTCACCGGCGCCCCTGACAAGCGAGGAGCCGGTGTGAATGGCGGAAACAGGGTAGGAGCGCAGTACAAACTACGCTGCGGAGTGCTCAGCGGTACATCAGTGTGGTGGCCAGGAGGGGCGCCCTGAGCCAGCGACGTTAATACCCTACACTGGTCACTAAAAGGGCTTTCAGGGACCTCGGTAACTGTAGCTCTCATCTCCCAGCCCCAGTGTGCTTTGCAGGTCCGGCTTCAGCAGCCACAGCAACACCTGCATGATTAACACTGCGGGCGGGACCGGAAGGAGGAGACTGTCCAAGATCCCTGCGCTCACTCTGGACCCTGGAGTACACTCCCCAGCACAGCCGCGAGTTCAAGATGAGAGACAGGGACTGTCCAAATCTTGAGAGTGTTATAGTTCTAATTTTGTCACCCTCTCCTTGTCACCTACCCTCTCCCTATCACCCTCTCCTTGTCACTCACCATCTCCTGTCACCCACTATCTCCCTGTCAACATCTACCTATCACCCTCTCCTTGTCACCCCGTCTCCCTGTCACCCTCTCCTTGTCACCCACTATCTCCCAGTCACCCTCTCCTTGTTAAATTATGAAGAAAATATTTTATATTAATTGAGGCAATATTAATAGTTAAATGACCATCCATGCTGGCACTTATAGCGCCACAAGGTTGTCATTTAAATGGTGCTTCTATAATTAATTAATTTAATGAGGGGGGCAGGCTGAGAGGCACAGAGTGAATGTGGACGCTGTGAGGCTGTGAAGGGGGTAGGCTGAAAGAGACAGGTGGGATGCTGAAAGACAGAGTATAGGGGGCAGTCTGAAACACACAGAGGCACAGAGTGAAAGGGGGGGGCTGGCTTGTTTCAGTGTATTTTATGTAGATCTGTGCGACACATGGTCATTCTCCTACAAACGTCATACCGAAGGCGGGTGCACAGAAATGAGGCGTGGCCTTGTCAGGCCACACCCTATTTTTGCGCACGTGCCTTCAGCGCGCACTTGATGTCCGTCTCTTTGGCTTAACGGCAGATACTTTCGGGCTCTTTTCCTCTGACTGGTTGGCCACCCCTGCTCTAGGATCTCCCCTAGCTGTGATCGGCTCCTCCGGGCACATTTTCTAAACTGAGTATGGTAGGAGGGGCATAGAGGGAGGAGCCAGCCCACACTCTCAAACTCTTAAAGTGCAAGTGGCTCCTAGTGGACCCATCTATACCCCATGGTACTAATGTGGACCCCAGCATCCTCTAGGACGTAAGAGAAAAGCTAGGTTTTAAAAATTACTACAATAAAGAGTACCCCCACAAAGAGGTAAATCTTTCTAGGTTTCCTGTTCTTTAACGGGAAAACCCTTGCCTTTTGATTCAATTATAAATTTCGTCCGGGGAGCACCACCAACACTGAAAATAAGTACAAGATCGTTCATATCTTTCCCTTATATCTTTAAGTGTATAGGGCCCTTTAGTATAATGGGCATTTAACAAAGAAAAAAGTACTTGGATAAAATATTTCTGTATTCCTCAGGCTAATGAGGAATCAAAGTAGAAAATGAGTCTCAGGAGAGGTACATTTTGTGGGCTGGTGAAAGTAGGCAGATGTTGGTTTACTGCATTTAAACCGTGGTTAGTAACATGCTCTTTAGAACAGCAGGTGCCAATGTGTCAACAGGTATACAACCTTCTCCATCTGTTTAAATTATGTATTGCTTGTAGTTGAAAGCATTCTACGTGAGCAGAATTCATGGGTGAAATAAAGTCATGCTTTGCATTCAGGGACTGAGTGGAACACATACCGTATATACTCGAGTATAAGCCGACTTTTTCAGCACTTTTTTTTGTGCTGAAAAAGCCGCCCTCGGCTTATACCCGAGTCAGTGGAAGAAGGGACACGGAGGGCACAGCGCGCGGCTCTCCTGTGTCCCTCCTGCGTCTCCGGTGGCGTGTGTGTGTGTGTGTTAAATGAACTGCCCGTTCGTGAGCTCTGATTGGCTCACGAACCGGCACTTCATTTAACACATACACGCCGCTGGAGACGGAGATGCAGGAGGGACACAAGAGAGCCGCGCGCTGTGCCCTCCGTGTCCCTCCTTCAGAAGACAACGCGGGAGCCAGGGCCGGAACTAGGGGGGGGCTAGGGGGGCAGGCGACCTGGGCGCCGGATTGGAGGGGGCGCCGAGACCCCCTAACACCCGCCGCGGCACTTTTAAACCCCCTTCTCCCGAGTGCCCAGCTCAGGGGGCGGGGTTTTGCGGAATGACGCGATTGCGTCGTGACGTCACGGCGCAAACGCGTCATTCCACGAAACCCCGCCGGAGGAGGGAGAAGGGGGAGCCGCGCAGACGAGGAGGGAGAGGCGGCTGAAGAGCGGCGAGAACCGCTTCAAATGTAAGTCAGCCCCTCTCCCTTCCTCTCTCTCTCTCTCTCTCCCTCCACCACCTGCCGCAATGTGTAAAATGGGGACCTGTGCCTGCCGCAATGTGTAAAATGGGGACACTTTTTCCTGCCGCAATGTGTAAAATGGGGACACTTGCCAGCGTACTGTGTAAAATGGGGACCTGTGCCTGCCGCAATGTGTAAAATGGGGACACTTGCCAGCGTACTGTGTAAAATGGGGACCTGTGCCTGCCGCAATGTGTAAAATGGGGACACTTGCCAGCGTACTGTGTAAAATGGGGACCTGTGCCTGCCGCAATGTGTAAAATGGGGACACTTGCCAGCGTACTGTGTAAAATGGGGACCTGTGCCTGCCGCAATGTGTAAAATGGGGACACTTGCCAGCGTACTGTGTAAAATGGGGACCTGTGCCTGCCGCAATGTGTAAAATGGGGACCTGTGCCTGCCGCAATGTGTAAAATGGGGACACTTGCCAGCGTACTGTGTAAAATGGGGACCTGTGCCTGCCGCTATGTGTAAAATGGGGACACTTGCCAGCGTACTGTGTAAAATGGGGACCTGTGCCTGCCGCAATGTGTAAAATGGGGACACTTGCCAGCGTACTGTGTAAAATGGGGACCTGTGCCTGCCGCAATGTGTAAAATGGGGACCTGTGCCTGCCGCAATGTGTAAAATGGGGACACTTGCCAGCGTACTGTGTAAAATGGGGACCTGTGCCTGCCGCAATGTGTAAAATGGGGACACTTGCCAGCGTACTGTGTAAAATGGGGACCTGTGCCTGCCGCAATGTGTAAAATGGGGACACTTGCCAGCGTACTGTGTAAAATGGGGACCTGTGCCTGCCGCAATGTGTAAAATGGGGACACTTGCCAGCGTACTGTGTAAAATGGGGACCTGTGCCTGCCGCAATGTGTAAAATGGGGACACTTGCCAGCGTACTGTGTAAAATGGGGACCTGTGCCTGCCGCAATGTGTAAAATGGGGACACTTTTTCCTGCCGCAATGTGTAAAATGGTGACACTTTTTCCTGCCGCAATGTGTAAAATGGGGACACTTTTTCCTGCCGCAATGTGTAAAATGGGGACACTTGCCAGCGTACTGTGTAAAATGGGGACACGTGCCTGCCGCAATGTGTAAAATGGGGACACTTTTTCCTGCCGCAATGTGTAAAATGGGGACACCTGTCTGCCGCAATGTGTAAAATGGGGTCACCTGTCTGCCGCAATGTGTAAAATAGGGACACTTTTTCCTGCCGCAATGTGTAAAATGGGGACACCTGTCTGCCGCAATGTGTAAAATGGGGTCACCTGTCTGCCGCAATGTGTAAAATGGGGAATGGGGACACTTGCCTGTCGTACTGTGTAAAATGGGGACACTTTTTCCTGGATATGAAATTTATGTTAGAAAAGGCAATTTTTCAGGTAAAAAAGTTCTGAAAGAGATATATATATATATATATCATATTTTTATTCATTTATTTATTTATTTATTATTTTTATTTATTTATTGTAAAAGATTTATTTATTTTTGCGGGGGGGGGGGGGGGGGGGGGTGTCAAATGACTACCTTGCCCCAGGTGACAAAAATCCTAGTTTCGTCCCTGCCGGGAGCGACGGAGGGTAAGTACCCTTCCTGGCACTGTGGGGCATATCTGGCAGCATGAGGGCACATCTGGCACTGTGGGGCATATCTGGCAGCATGAGGGCACATCTGGCACTGTGGGGCATATCTGACATATCTGGCAGCATGAGGGCACATCTGGCACTGTGGGGCATATCTGGCAGCATGAGGGCACATCTGGCACTGTGGGGCATATCTGTCATATCTGGCAGCATGAGGGCACATCTGGCACTGTGAGGCATATCTGGCAGCATGAGGGCATATCTGGCACTGTGGGGCATATCTGGCACTTTGGGGCATATCTGGCAGCATGAGGGCATATCTGGCACTGTGGGGCATATCTGGCAGCATGAGGGCATATCTGGCACTGTGGGGCATATCTGGCAGCATGAGGGCATATCTGGCACTGTGGGGCATATCTGGCAGTATGAGGGCATATCTGGCACTGTGGGGCATATCTGGCAGTATGAGGGCATATCTGGCAGTATGAGGACTGTGTACGGCTAGAGCTGCATTTCCCACCCTAGGCTTATACTCGAGTCAATGAGTTTTCCCAGGTTTTTGTGGTAAAATTAGGTGCCTCGGCTTATATTCGGGTCGACTTATACTCGAGTATATACGGTAATTAGTATAAACAAAACTAGCAATATTAAGGAGAGGATTGAATGACCATTTCCAAGTCATCAACCAGTTCTGAGCCAAACACACATTAGAACCGGGGGCATAAATAGAATATCAATAAAATAGAAATAATAAATGGAAACTGAAAACAAATTTATATGCATGCATCCTATATTTTTCTAACCTGTTCCTAAGACTTTCCATTTGTAGGATATATTAAAAAAAAATAAGATTTTAAACCTACCAGTAAATCTTTTTCTCCTAGTCCGTAGAGGATGCTGGGGACTCCGTAAGGACCATGGGGTATAGACGGGCTCCGCAGGAGACATGGGCACTATAAAGAACTTTTAGTATGGGTGTGCACTGGCTCCTCCCTCTATGCCCCTCCTCCAGACCTCAGTTAGAGAACTGTGCCCAGAGGAGATGGACAATATGAGGATTTTGTTAATCTAAGGGCAAGATTCATACCAGCCCACACCAATCATACCATATAACCTGGAATATATGCAACCAGTTAACAGTATGAACAAAAAACAGTATCAAAGACCGATTCTAACTGTAACATAACCCTTATAAAAGCAACAACTATATACAAGTCTTGCAGATGTAGTCCGCACAGGGACGGGCGCCCAGCATCCTCTACGGACTAGGAGAAAAAGATTTACCGGTAGGTTTAAAATTTTATTTTCTCTTACGTCCTAGAGGATGATGGGGACTCCGTAAGGACCATGTGGTTTATACCAAAGCTCCCTACTGGGCGGGAGAGTGCGGATGACTCTGCAGCACCGACTGAGCAAACGCAAGGTCCTCATCAGCCAGGGTATCAAACTTGTAGAATTTTGCAAAAGTGTTTGAACCCGACCAAGTAGCTGCTTGGCAAAGCTGTAATGCCGAGACGCCTTGGGCAGCCGCCCAAGAAGAGCCCACCTTCCTAGTGGAATGGGCCTTTACTGAATTTGGTAACGGCAATCCAGCCATAGAATGAGCCTGCTGAATCGTGTTACAGATCCAGGGAGCAATAGTCTGCTTAGAAGCAGGAGCGCCAACCTTGTTGGCCGCATACAGGACAAACAGAGCCTCTGTTTTCCTAACCCTAGATGTCCTGGCTACATAAATCTTTAAGGCCCTGACTACATCCAGGGACTTGGAGTCCTCCCAGTCCCCCGTAGCCACAGGCACCACAATAGGTTGGTTCATATGAAATGAAGAAACCACCTTAGGCAAAAATTGAGGACGTGTCCTCAACTCTGCTCTATCCACATGGAAAATCAAATAGGGGCTCTTGTGGGACAAGGCCGCCAATTCGGACACCCGCCTTGCAGATGCCAAGGCCAATAACATGACCACCTTCCACGTGAGAAATTTTTATTCCACTGTTTGAAGAGGTTCAAACCAGTGAGATTTCAGGAAACTTAACACCACGTTAAGGTCCCACGGTGCCACTGGGGGCACAAAGGGGGGCTGGATGTGCAGCATTCCCTTTACAAACGTCTGGACTTCTGGGAGAGAAGCCAATTTTCCTCTGAAAGAATATAGATAGGGCCGAAATCTGTATCTTAATGGAGCCTAACTTCAGGCCCATATCCACTCCTGTCTGTAGAAAGTGGAGAAACCGGCCCAGATGGAATTCTTCCGTAGGAGCATTCTTGGCTTCACACCAAGATACATACTTCCTCCAGATACGGTGATAGTGCTTTGCCGTCACCTCCTTCCTAGCCTTTATCAGAGTAGGGATGACTTCCTCCGGAATACCTTTCCCAGCTAGGATTCGGTGTTCAACCGCCATGCCGTCAAACGTAACCGCGGTAAGTCTTGGAACACACATGGCCCCTGCTGTAACAGGTACTCCTGAGAGGAAGAGGCCACGGATCTACTGTGAGCATTTCCTGAAGATCTGAGTACCAGGCCCTTCGAGGCCAATCTGGAACAATGAGTATTGTCTGCACTCTTCTTTGTCTTATGATTCTCAATATTTTTGAGATGAGAGGAAGAGGAGGAAACACATAGACCAACTGAAACACCCATGGTGTCACTAGGGCGTCTACTGCTACTGCCTGGGGGTCCAGTGACCTGGCACAATACCTCCGAAGCTTCTTGTTGAGGCGTGACGCCATCATGTCTATTAGAGGAATTCCCCAACGACTTGTCTCTGCAAAAACTTCTTGATGAAGTCCCCACTCTCCCGGATGGAGATCGTGTCTGCTGAGGAAGTCTGCTTCCCAGTTGTCCACTCCCGGAATGAAGACAGCTGACAGAGCGCTTACGTGATTTTCCGCCCAGCGAAGAATCCTGGTGGCTTCCACCATCGCCACTCTGCTCCTTGTCCCGCCTTGGCGGTTTACATGAGCCACGGCTGTGACGTTGTCTGATTGAATCAGAACCGATAGGTCGCGAAGAAGATTCTCCGCTTGTCGTAGGCCGTTGTATATGGCCCTCAATTCAAGTATGTTGATGTGTAGACAAGCCTCCTGGCTTGACCATAATCCCTGAAAATTTCTTCCTTGTGTGACTGCTCCCCATCCTCGGAGGCTCGCCTCCGTGGTCACCAGAACCCAGTCTTAAATGCCAAACCTGCGACCCTCTAGAAGGTGAGCACTCTGCAGCCACCACAGGAGAGACACCCTGGCCCTGGGGGACAAGGATATTCTCTGATGTATTTGTAGATGGGACCTGGACCACTTGTCCAGAAGGTCCCACTGAAAAGTCCTCGCATGAAACCTGCCGAAGGGGATAGCCTCGTAGGCTGCCACCATTTTTCCCAGAACACGAGTGCATTGATGAACAGACACTCTTTTTGGTTTTAGCAGGTCTCTGACCATGTTCTGGAGATCCTGGGCTTTTTCTAATGGGAGAAAAACCCTCTTTTGTTCCGTGTCCAGAATCACGCCTAGGAATGATAGCCGAGTCGTTGGAACCAATTGTGACTTTGGCAGATTGAGAATCCAACCGTGCTGTTGCAGCACTTTCAGGGAGAGCGACACGCTCTTCAGCAATTGGTCTCTCGATCTCGCCTTTATCAGGAGATCATCCAAGTATAGGATAATTGTGACTCCCTGCTTGCGCAGGAGCACCATCATCTCCGCCAATACCTTGGTGAAAATCCTCGGGGCCGTGGAAAGCCCAAACGGCAAAGTCTGAAACTGGTAATGACAGTCCTGTACAGCGAATCTCAGGTACTCCTTATGAGGGGGGTAAATGGGGACATGAAGGTATGCATCCTTTATGTCTAGTGACACCATCAAATCCCCCCTTCCAGGCTGGATATTACAGCTCAGAGCGATTCCATCTTGAATTTGAACTTTTTGAAGTACAGGTTTAGGGATTTTAGATTTAAAATGGGTCTGACCGAACCATCCGGCTTCGGGACCACAAACAGGGTTGAATAATACCCTTTTCCCTGTTGGACCAGGGGAACCTTGACCACCACTTGCTGTCGACACAGCTTTTGAATTGCAGCTAACACCGCTTCCCTCTCCGGGGGTGAAGCTGGCAAGGCCGACTTGAAAAATCGGCGAGGGGGCACCTCTTCGAATTCCAGCTTGTTGCCTTGGGAGACAATTTCCATCGCCCAAGGATCCACGTCTGAAAGAATCCAGATCTGGCTGTAAAGTTGAAGGCGTGCCCCCACTGGTGCGGACTCCCTTAGGGGAGCCCCAGCGTCATGCGGTGGATTTTGTAGAAGCCGGGGAGGACTTCTGCTCCTGGGAACTAGCCGAAGCAGGTGTTCTCTTTCCTCTACCCTTACCTCTGGCAAGGAAGGAGGAGCCCCGACCTCTACTGGACTTATGCGACCGAAAGGACTGCATCTGATACTGTGGAGTTTTCTTTTGCTGTTGGGGAACAAAAGGTAAAAATGTAGATTTACCCGCGGTAGCTGTGGCAACCAGGTCTGCGAGCCCCTCCCCAAACAACACTTCACCCTTGTAAGGTAAAACCTCCATATGCTTCTTTGAGTCTGCATCATCCGTCCATTGGCGGGTCCATAGAGCTCGTCTCGCAGAAATAGCCATGGCATTGGCTCTGGACCCAGCAGCCCAACGTCTCTTTGAGCGCCCCTCATATATAAGACTGCGTCTTTAATGTGGGCTAAGGTTAATAAAATGGTATCCTTGTCTAGGGTATCAAGGCCAGCTGACAAGGTATCTGTCCATGCTGCAACCGCGCTACATACCCATGCCGATGCTATTGCCGGTCTGAGCAAAGCACCTGTATGCACATAAATAGACTTTAAAGTAGTCTCCTGTCTGCGATCAGCAGGATCCTTGAGGGCTGCCGTGTCCGGAGACTGTAGCGCCACCTTCTTAGACAGGCGTGTTAAAGCCTTGTCCACCCTGGGAGAGGATTCCCAACGTACCCTGTCCAGTGCAGGGAAAGGATACGCCATAAGAACCCTTTTGGGAATCTGCAGTTTTTTATCTGGAGTTTCCCAAGCTTTTTCAAATATCTCGTTAAGCTCATGAGATGGGGGAAAGGTTACCTCAGGTTTCTTTTCCTTATACATGTGCACCCTCGTGTCAGGCACAGAGGGGTCATCTGTGATATGCAAAACATCTTTTATTGCAATAATCATACACTGAATACTTTTTGCCACCCTTGGGTGCAATTTAGCATCATCGTAGTCGACACTGGAATCAGAATCCGTGTCGGTATCAGTGTCTACTATTGGGGATAGGGGACGTTTTTGAGACCCAGAAGGACCCTGTGACCCAGTCCAATCCGTGGATTGACTCCCTGATTTCTCCCTGGACTCTGCTTTGTCCAGTCTCTTATGTAATGAGGCCACACTTGCATTTAACATATGCCACAGGTCCATCCAATCATGAGTCGGCGTTGCCAACGGAGACACACCACTCATCTGCTCCACCTCCTCCTTGGACGAGCCTTCCGCTTCAGACATGCCGACACACACGTACCGACACCCCACACACACACAGGGATATATCTATAAGGGGACAATTCCCCAACAAGGCCCTTTGGAGAGACAGAGAGAGAGTATGCCAGCACACACCCAGCGCCAACTGACTCTGGAATAAAACCCAGATAGCGCTTTTTATATATATATATACCAATGTGTATACACTCACTGCGCCTTAAAATTGCGCCCCCCTCCCCCCTCTTTTTAGCCCTCTGTCACCGAGTTCAGCAGGGGAGAGTCCGGGGAGCCAGCTTCTCTGCAGCTTCTGTGGAGAAATCTTCTTATACTCACCCGGCTTCTATCTTCCGGCTCTGTGAGGAGGACGGCGGCGCGGCTCTGGGACGAACGGCGGGGTGAGACCTGCGTTCCGACTCCCTCTGGAGCTAATGGTGTCCAGTAGCCTAAGAAGCAGGGCCTATCATTTAAGTAGGTCTGCTTCTCTCTCCTCACTCCCACGATGCAGGGAGCCTGTTGCCAGCAGTGCTCCCTGAAAATAAAAAACCTAACAAAATTCTTTTTCAGAGAAACTCTGGAGAGCTCCTCTGTAATGCATCCTATCTCCTCTGCACACAAAATCTAACTGAGGTCTGGAGTAGGGGCATAGAGGGAGGAGCCAGTGCACACCCATACTAAAAGTTCTTTATAGTGCCCATGTCTCCTGCGGAGCCCATCTATACCCCATGGTCCTTACGGAGTCCCCAGCATCCTCTAGGACGTAAGAGAAATTATAATTTGATTCTACAATATACAGCACATCAGCACTTTTTGTTTAGTTAAATACTCTTCTACATGTATGTATATTTTTTAGCAGACAAAGAAGACTTTTGAGTTTGATATTTTAGGTAAGTCAAAGAGTTCCAGAACATCTTCCATTATCATCACTTAATGAAACTGCAGGTATTCTAAATGCATTTCACCTAAACCTCCCCTTGTGTTTTAATCTGAAGCAGTGATACAATTTAGCCTGCTGGCTTCCCAGAGAATGCAAATTGTGATGTTACCAAAAGGAGAAGGCTGTGATTGCTACATGTTAACAGAAAAACTGCTGAGTCTGGATTCTATTAAATCTGACATGTTAGGACAAGGAATGTGCACGTTTCAAGCCTTTACATTTGAAAAAAATATAATTATGGAAAAATATATTAAACATATTCTCAAGCAAAAAAAAAAAAAAAAAAGAAACACACACACACACACACACACACACACACACACACACACACACACACACACACACACACCTTACTGTTATAGAACTAGTAAAAACATAACAATTTTGCTTGTTTAAAGTATATTTCACCTGTATTATTATTATTATTATCACATATTGGTAAGGCGCCACAAGGGTACAGCAGCGTTGTAATTCTTTATCTAATTGTAATGTAAATTACTTTTAATATGATAATGCAAAATATCCAGAATCTTGCAGCGTATTGTATGACTAAAGGTTTTTGTTTTCTTTAATGTTTATTCTGTACTTTGGAATTTAAGTTAACTACTAACTATACTCAGTCAGGGAATAATTGTATTAAAACTATCAAATATATAGCAAGACAGCACAGGTGAGCATATGATATTAATTATAAACTAAAATACACAAAAAAAATATCAATAATACAGAACACACTTTAAATAATAATAAAACAAACAAAGGGGGTAATTCAGATCTGATCGCTGCTGTGCGTTTTCGCACAGCGGGCGATCAGATCCTAACTGCACATGTGTATGCACCGCAATGCGCACGCGCGTCGGACAGCAATAACGGGCATTGCCGGTCAGCGACGGGATGGTGCGAAAATCCAATTGCACGGGCGTTCGCAAGGTGATTGAATGGAAGAGGCCGTTTGTGGGTGGCAACTGAGTGTTTACTGGGAGTGTCCGTAAACACGTAAGCGTGCCCAAGCGTTTTCAGGGAGGGTGTCTGACGTCAGCGCAGGCCACGATCAGCCTGTTCTCATCGCACTGGAGGAGTAAGTCCTGGGTTGTGCACAGACTGCACAAAGTGTTTTTTTGCAGCTCAGCTACACATGCGAACGCACACTTGCACGGCGAATTTACACTCCCTCTGTAGGTGGCAACTATCTGATCACAGGACAGCAAAATTAGCAGCCCAGCAATCAGATCTGAATTAGGCCCACTGGTTAGTTTTTGGCACACAGATATAAAACTAAAACTTAGTTATTGTAAAAAAAAAAAAAAAGATAGTCATAGCTGAATGTCATGGTCACTGGTTATGTATTCCCACGCACATGTGTTTTCAGTGCTAATTAGTTGTATTTGTACTTCAGAGACAGTGGGCCTAATTCAGATCTGATCACTGGGCTGCGTTTTTTGCTGCTCTGCGATCAGATAGTCCCCACCTACATGGGGAGGGTTAAATCGCTGTGCAAGGGTGCGGTCGCATGTGTAGCAGAGCTGCACAAACTAATTTTGTGCAGTCTCTGAGCAGCCCAGAACTTACTCTTCCCGTGTGATCGATTCCTGCTGATCGGGGCCGGAGCCGACGTCAGACACCCTCCCTGAAAAAGCCTGAGCCCGCCTGCGTTTTTCCAGACACTCCCTGAAAACGGTCAGTTGCCACCCACAAACGGCTTCTTCCTGTCAATCTCCTTGCAAACGCCCGTGCGAATGGATCCTTCGCACCAGCCCGTCGCTGACCAGTGAAGCCCGTATTAGCTGTGCAACGCGCCGGCTCAGTGCGGTTCATGCGCAGTTCAGATCTGATCGCCCGCTGTGCGAAAATGCACAGCAGCAATCAGATTCGAATTACTCCAAATGTCCATATGACCCTAATTGTTAGTAACCAAGCAAAGGAATATTAGTCAGTTTGTCAGGAGTTTAAAATGTTAGCAGTCTCTTATCCCAGTCACAGGGGTAAATTTACTAAAGCTGTTGATACAGATTTGGTGATGTTGCCCATAGCAACCAATTAGATGTTGTCTAGCATTTCTCTATTGCCTTTTAGAAAATGATAGACATCATCTGATTGGTTGCTATGGGTAACATCACCAATTCCCTGTTTTAGTAGCGTTAGTAAATATACCCCATGGTATTAGCCAAGCAATATTATAGTAATCTTATTAGTAGAAGCAGCTTGCATGCAATAAAGGTCACTTATTTGTTAGTATCTCCACAATTAGTAGGTGCAAAGGTATATTATTGTTACCTGCTCTGTGAGTACTGCATGCTTACCAGGTTATAGTACTATTAAACAGATTAATGTTCCTTGAATTATTATTATCCAACACACAGCTATAGTGCTATACATACCTTTTCCTGTAGTCGTATGTTATCCCACACTCTTCTACACACCATGCACTCAAAAGCATCAACGTAGTTGTCCTGCGTTACATCTTGCACACCCCAAGTTCTGTCTTTAAGGGCAGTAACTAAGTGATTGTTGCTGATATGACCTTGAAGTTTCCACTCTAAAAATTCCATATAGTGTCTGTCATCTTGGTCCAAGTGCTTAATGTATTGTGCAAGTTCTCGAGGATGCGAAAATCTGTCAACAATGATCACACTTTTATTGCTTGGCAGCCAGTCCTCAATGTTACTGGCCCCATAATATACTGGAATAGACCCCAGTTTAAGAGGTCTCCACAACTTCTCAGTTATGTAATCCTCACAAACCGCATTTTCAAATGCAAGGATGAACTTGTACTGAGCAAGTATGTTGTAGAACTGGGTGTCATCCATGAAAGATGGGTTGCTGACTTGTGGAGGTAAGTCTCTGTTATGCAAGCACTCACCATAGGAATCTACAGCAATATAATTCATTAGTTCTTTAACATAAGTATCCCGATCTGATGGGGGATCACAGTCAGACTGCACATATACTACTGGAGCAAGCCTTCTTCTCAGAGCATTCTTTTTTCGCAAAGGTACAAAGTACTCAAGAGATGTCAGGGTCTGCAGATCCTCCAGATATTGGCTTGTCAATGGCAAATGGGAATGTCGGCTGAATGTAGCAGTGTGGTTAAACATACTTATGGTTGGTTGATGAAACAGTTTGTAGTTGTTTTTTGGGGACTCTTCATGAAATAAAGCCCATTCATGATAAAACTTACGTGGAAGTGGTAAGCTGCCTGTGCTGAAATCTGTGCCTATAAACACAATACAACTGTCACAATGAATATTAGTCACAATGAATATTAACAAACAGCATCATTAGTAACCTTTACTTAGATGTTTTGTGTTACTCCACCATTTACATTCACTGCTATATTTAAAAAAAAAACTGGATTCCACAGGGAATAACATCGGGGTGTAGAGTTGGATCTTGATCCGAGACACCAACAGGCTAAAGCTTTGACTGTTCCCAGGATGCATTGCACCGCCTCCTCTATAACCCCGCCTCAAGACGCTGGAGCTTAGTTTCGTTAACCTGTCCAATGCAGTAGCAGGTAAAAGAGATGGTAGGTGTTAGTCACATAGAACCACATTCTCACGACAGGAGAAGGGACTAGCGGCTAATGCCATACAAACTCAAAGAAACTAAGTGCATCAGGGTGGGCGCCCCGTGGAATCCAGTGTACCTCGCAGAAAGAGCTTTAACTATGGTAAGTCTACCATAAATCTCCTTTTCTGCAGCGGGGTACACTGGTATTCTACAGGGAGTAACATTGGGGATATCCTAAAGCAGTTCCTCGTGGGAGGGGATGCACTGTAGCGGGTACAAGAACCCGGTGTCCAAAGGAAGCATTCAGGTAGGCAGAAGTATCAAAGGCATAGAACCTGATGAACATGTTCACTGAGGACCATGTAACCGCCTTGAACAACTGTTCAGCGGACGCGCCACGGAGTGCCGCCCAAGAAGGTCCAAAAGACCGAGTAGAATGAGCTTTGATAGCAGCAGCTGGGATACCAGCCTGCGCATAGGCTTGTGCAATCACCATTCTAATCCATCTGGCCATGGTCTGCTTATTTGCAGGCCAGCCACATTTGTGAAAACCAAAAAGTACAAAAAGGGTATCTGACCTCCTGAGGGAGACGGTCCTCTCTATGTAAATATGGAGAGCCCGTACCACATCCAAAGACCGCTCATTGGAGGACAAACTAGAAGAGATAAAGGCCGGAACCACAATCTTTTGGTTAAGATGAAAAGATGATACCACCTTAGGGAGATAACCAGGGCAAGTTCGAAGAACTACCCGGTTATGGTGAAAAATCAGAAAGGGTGGATGACAGGACAAAGCGCCTAAGTCTGACTCCCTCCTAGCAGAGGCAATAGCGAATAAAAACACGATCTTAAGTGTAAGACATTTTTGATCCACAGACTCAAGAGGTTCGAATGGAGACTCTTGCAGGGCATTTAAGACAATAGACAGATCCCATGGAGCCACAGGAGGGACATAGGGAGGCTGAATCCTTAAAACACCCTGAGTGAAAGTATGAACGTCAGGAATAGACGTAAGTTTCCTCTGAAACCATACTGACAAGGCATATATATGAACCTTGAGGGAGACCAGACGAAGGCCTAAGTCCAAGTCCTGTTGCCGAAAAGCCAAAAGTCTGGAAGTTTTGAAAGTATGTGCATCATAATTCTTACCAGCGCACCAGGTGATGTAAGAATTCCAGACCCTATGTCAAATCTGTGCGAAAGCCAGTTTACGGGCTTTCAACATAGTTTGAATAACCGCCTCAGAGAATCCCTTGGCCCTCAGGAGTGAAGCTTCAAGAGCCACACCATCAAAGCCAGTCTGGCCAGGTCCAGGTAGACACAAGGGCCCTGAATGAGGAGGTCTGAGCGTTGAAGAAGTAGAAGTAGAAGAGGACGATCTATCGAGAGACCCTGCAGGTCTGAGAACCAATGCCATCTAGGCCACGCTGGAGTGACTAGAAGTAGTATTCCTCTTTCTTGCTTGAATTTCCGCAGTACCCTGGGCTGGAGTGATACTGGAGGGAACACGTATGGCAGCCGAAAGTTCCATGGAATTGCTAGTGCATCCACAAACGCTGCCTGAGGATCCCTTGTCCTTGATTCGAAGACCGATACCTTGTGATTGTGTTGAGGCGCCATCAGATCTACATCTGGTACGCCCCACTTGTCCACTAGGAGTTGAAAGACTTCCGGATGAAGACTCCACTCTCCGGCGTGAATGTCCTGACAACTGAGGAAATCTGCTTCCCAGTTGAGGAATGAACACTGCTGATTTTGCTTGCAGATGGCGTTCCACCCAACGGAGGATATTGGATACTTCCAGCATTGCCATGCGGCTTCGAGTGCCGCCTTAATGATTCATGTACGCCACCGTGGTGGCGTTGTCCGACTGTACTTGAACAGGCCTGTTCTGTACTAGAGGCAGGGCCAATGTCAACGCATTGAACACTTACCGCAATTACAGAATGTTTATCGGGAGGAGAGATTCCTCCCTGGTCCACCGAACATGGAGAGAGTGTTGCTCCAACACCACACCCCAACCCCGCAGACTGGCATCCATTGTCAGGAGGACCCAGCTGGGGATCCAGAAGGGATGGCCCCTGCTCAACTGTTGGTCACCAGATCAGTGACAGACGAACCTCCGGAGTCAAGGAGATCATTTGAGACCTGATCCAATGAGGCAGGCCGTCCCACTTGGAAAGGATTAACCTCTGCAGAGGTTGGGAATGAAATTGAGCGTACTCTACCATGTCGAAAGCTGACACCATGAGGCCTAGTACTTGCATCGCTCTTGGGCGAGAGAGGAAATATCTGATCCTGTCCTGAAGTTTCAGGAATTTCTCTGGAGACAAAAACAATCGTTGGTTGTGTGTGTCCAGTAGTGCACCATGTCCGAGCTGGGACCAGCGAGGACTTTTTCCAGTTGATGAGCCACCCGTGGGCTTGTAGGAATTGGACCGTCAGTTCCAGATGACTGAGGAGGACCTCTTGGGAGTTCGCCAGGATCAGCAAGTCGTCCAGATACAGCAGGATTCCGATTCCCCGACGGCGGAGAAGAGCCGTCATCACGGCCATGACCTTGGTGAAGATCCGAGGGGGCCATAGCCGATCCAAAAAGGCAGTGCCTGGAATTGATAATGTAGGTTGCGAATAGTAAACCGCAGATATTGCTGATGCGACATGGCAATATGTATGTGCAGGTAAGCATCCTGTATGTCCAGGGATACCATATAGTCTTCGGGTTCCATGGCCAGCACTATAGAGCGCAGAGTTCCCATACGGAATTTGGATACTCTCACAAACTTGTTCAAGAATTTGAGGTTGAGTATAGGCCAGAAGGACCCATTTGGCTTCGGAACTAGAAAACAGGGTCGAATAGTATCCCCTGCCTCTCTGAGACAGAGGTACCGGCATTACCACTCCTGTATCCAGGAGGGATTGTACAACCAAGTGTAGAGCTTGCGCTTTTAACGGATACGCAGGGATAACCGCTGTGCAAAACTGGCGAGGGGGGCGTCTCTTTAAAGAGATCGCGTACCTGTGAGAGACAACTTCTCGCACCCAGGAGTCCGAAGTAGTCATTAACCAGGCCTGGGCAAACTGCAGAAGTTGGCCTCCCACCCTGGGGTCCCCCAGGGGGAGGCCTGCCCCGTCATGCAGCAGGCTTGTCTTGATTGGAAGCAGGCTGACGGGCGGCCCAGGATTGTTTAGATTTAGGCTTAGTGGTTTTGGAAGCACAAGCCTGTCGTGGATACGCCTGATCCTTTGCTTTTCCTGGAGGTCGAAAGGAACGAAAGGTGGTACTCTTAGCCTTCGGAACAGAAGGATTAGTATTTGGAAGAGACGCAGTCTTGGCAGCAGCCAAGTCAGTTACAATCTTGTTCAGATCCTCCCCAAATAGGATGTCTCCCTTAAAAGGGAGCACCTCCAAGGTCTTTTTGGAGTCCAGCTACACCTTCCAGGACCTCAACCACATAATTCGATGAGCCAGGATGGACGTAGTAGATGCCTTGGCCGCCATTACACCTGCATCAGAGGCCGCCTCCTGAATATAGTGGGAGGCTGTGGTAATATAAGATAGATATTGTCTGGCAGTGTCAGAAAAAAATAGGATTTTAATTACCTAATGGCAAATACTTTTCTCGTAGTCCGTAGAGGATGCTGGGGTCCATATTAGTACCATGGGGTATAGACGGGTCCACCAGGAGCCATTGACACTTTAAGAGTTTAATAGTGTGGGCTGGCTCCTCCCTCTATGCCCCTCCTACCAGACTCGGTCTAGAAACTGTGCCCGAGGAGGCAAAATACTTTGAGAGAAGGAATTACACAGATAGTGGCGAGATTCATACCAGCTCACACAACAGGCAAATCTGACTAACATGTCGGAACAACTCAGCAACAGCTGAAACAGTAAATAACAAAGAACTTACCTAGGAACCAGGCAGAACTGAACTATAAACCAATGCTGGAAAACGCAGCGCTGGGCGGGCGCCCAGCATCCTCTACGGACTACGAGAAAAGGATTTACCGGTAGGTAATTAAAAATAAGAATTTACTTACCGATAATTCTATTTCTCATAGTCCGTAGTGGATGCTGGGGACTCCGTAAGGACCATGGGGAATAGCGGCTCCGCAGGAGACTGGGCACATCTAAAGAAAGCTTTAGGACTAACTGGTGTGCACTGGCTCCTCCCCCTATGACCCTCCTCCAAGCCTCAGTTAGGATACTGTGCCCGGACGAGCGTACACAATAAGGAAGGATTTTGAATCCCGGGTAAGACTCATACCAGCCACACCAATCACACCGTATAACTTGTGATCTGAACCCAGTTAACAGTATGATAACAGAGGAGCCTCTGAAAAGATGGCTCCCAACAATAATAACCCGATTTTTGTAACAATAATAAGAATTTACTTACCGATAATTCTATTTCTCGGAGTCCGTAGTGGATGCTGGGGTTCCTGAAAGGACCATGGGGAATAGCGGCTCCGCAGGAGACAGGGCACAAAAGTAAAGCTTTTACAGGTCAGGTGGTGTGTACTGGCTCCTCCCCCTATGACCCTCCTCCAGACTCCAGTTAGGTACTGTGCCCGGACGAGCGTACACAATAAGGGAGGATTTTGAATCCCGGGTAAGACTCATACCAGCCACACCAATCACACCGTACAACTTGTGATCTAAACCCAGTTAACAGTATGATAACAGAGGAGCCTCTGAAAGATGGCTTCCTAAACAATAACCCGAATTAGTTAACAATAACTATGTACAAGTATTGCAGATAATCCGCACTTGGGATGGGCGCCCAGCATCCACTACGGACTCCGAGAAATAGAATTATCGGTAAGTAAATTCTTATTTTCTCTATCGTCCTAAGTGGATGCTGGGGTTCCTGAAAGGACCATGGGGATTATACCAAAGCTCCCAAACGGGCGGGAGAGTGCGGATGACTCTGCAGCACCGAATGAGAGAACTCCAGGTCCTCCTTTGCCAGGGTATCAAATTTGTAAAAATTTACAAACGTGTTCTCCCCTGACCACGTAGCTGCTCGGCAGAGTTGTAATGCCGAGACCCCTCGGGCAGCCGCCCAAGATGAGCCCACCTTCCTTGCGGAATGGGCCTTAACAGATTTAGGCTGTGGCAGGCCTGCCACAGAATGTACAAGTTGAATTTTGTTACAAATCCAACGAGCAATCGACTGCTTAGAAGCAGGTGCACCCAACTTGTTGGGTGCATACAGTATAAACAGCGAGTCAGATTTTCTGACTCCAGCCGTCCTTTAAATGTATATTTTTAAGGCTCTGACAACGTCCAACAACTTGGAGTCCTTCAAGTCGTCTGTAGCCGCAGGCACTACAATAGGCTGGTTCAGGTGAAACGCTGATACCAC
This sequence comes from Pseudophryne corroboree, assembly GCF_028390025.1. NCBI lineage: Eukaryota > Metazoa > Chordata > Amphibia > Anura > Myobatrachidae > Pseudophryne > Pseudophryne corroboree. The sequence goes on along the minus strand of NC_086444.1, from coordinate 862,873,776 downwards.
CTTAGGGAGAAAATGCGGACGCGTCCGCAGCTCTGCCCTATGTCGAATGGAAAATTAAATAAGGGCTTTTATAGAACAAAGCCGCCAGTTCAGATACTCTCCCGGCCGAAGCCAGGGCCAGTAACATAGTCACTTTCCATGTGAGATATTTCAAATCCACCTTCTTTAGTGGTTCAAACCAATTTGATTTGAGGAAATCTAAAACTACATTTAGATCCCACGGTGCCACCTTAGGCACCACAGGAGGCTGTATATGCAGTACTCCTTTGATAAAAATCTGGACCTCAGGGACTGAGGCCAATTCTTTTTGGAAGAATATTGATAGGGCCGAAATTTGAACCTTAATAGATCCCAATTTGAGACCCATAGACAATCCTGATTGCAGGAAATGTAGGAAAACGACCCAGTTGAAATTCCTCCATCGGAGCACTCCGCTGCTCGCACCACGCAACATATTTTCGCCAAATACGGCGATAATGCTTCGCGGTGACTTCCTTCCTTGCCTTTATCAAGGTAGGAATGACTTCTTCTGGAATGCCTTTTCCTTTTAGGATCTGGCATTCAAACGCCATGCCGTCAAACGCAGCCGCGGTAAGTCTTGAAAAAGACAAGTACCCTGCTGAAGCAGGTCCCTTCTCAGAAGTAGAGGCCACGGATCGTCCGTGACCATCTCTTGAAGTTCCGGGTACCAAGTCCTTCTTGGCCAATCCGGAGCCACTAGTCTTACTCCACTTTGCCGTATAATCCTCAATACCTTTGGTATGAGAGGCAGAGGAGGAAACACATATACCGACTGGTACACCCAAGGTGTTACCAGCGCGTCCACAGCTATTGCCTGCGGATCTCTTGACCTGGCGCAATACCTGTCCAGTGTTTTGTTGAGGCGAGACGCCATCATGTCCACCATTGGTTTTACCCAACGGTTTAATAGCATGTGGAAAACTTCTGGATGAAGTCTCCACTCTCCCGGGTGAAGGTCGTGTCTGCTGAGGAAGTCTGCTTCCCAGTTGTCCACGCCCGGGATGAATACTGCTGACAGTGCTATCACGTGATTCTCCGCCCAGCGAAGGATCCTGGCAGCTTCTGCCATTGCCCTCCTGCTTCTTGTGCCGCCCTGTCTGTTTACATGGGCGACTGCCGTGATGTTGTCCGACTGGATCAACACCGGTCTTCCTTGAAGCAGAGGTTCCGCCTGGCTTAGAGCATTGTAGATTGCTCTTAGTTCCAGAATGCTTATGTGAAGAGACTTTTTCAGGCTCGACCACACTCCCTGGAAATTTCTTCCCTGTGTGACTGCTCCCCAGCCTCTCAGGCTGGCATCCGTGGTCACCAGGATCCAATCCTGCATGCCGAATCTGCGGCCCTCCAATAGATGAGCCTCCTGCAACCACCACAGAAGGGATACCCTTGTCCTCGGCGACAGGGTTATCCGCAGGTGCATCTGAAGATGCGACCCTGACCATTTGTCCAACAGATCCCTTTGCATGGAATCTGCCGAAAGGGATTGCTTCGTAAGAAGCTACCATTTTTTCCCAGGACTCTTGTGCATTGATGTACAGACACCTTTCCTGGTTTTAGGAGGTTCCTGACCAGGTCAGATAACTCCTTGGCTTTTTCTTCGGGAAGAAAAACCTTTTCTGAACTGTGTCCAGAATCATCCCCAGGAACAGCAGACGAGTTGTCGGCATTAATTGGGATTTTGGAATATTCAGAATCCATCCGTGCTGCTTTAGCACCTCTTGAGATAGTGCTAAACCCATCTCTAGCTGTTCTCTGGACCTTGCCCTTATTAGGAGATCGTCCAAGTATGGGATAATTAATACGCCTTTTCTTCGAAGAAGAAATATTATCTCGGCCATTACCTTTGTAAAGACCCGAGGTGCCGTGGACAAACCAAACGGCAGCGTCTGAAACTGATAGTGACAGTTTTGTACAACGAACCTGAGGTACCCCTGGTGTGAGGGGTAATTGGAACGTGGAGATACGCATCCTTGATGTCCAAGGATACCATAAAGTCCCCTTCTTCCAGGTTCGCTATCACTGCTCTGAGTGACTCCATCTTGAACTTGAACTTCTTTATGTACAGGTTCAAGGACTTCAGATTTAGAATAGGCCTTACCGAGCCATCCGGCTTCGGTACCACAAAAAGAGTGGAATAATACCCCTTCCCTTGTTGTAGAAGAGGTACCTTGACTATCACCTGCTGAGAATACAGCTTGTGAATGGCTTCCAAAACCGTCTCCCTTTCTGAGGGGGACGTTGGTAAAGCAGACTTCAGGAAACGGCGAGGTGGCTCTGTCTCTAATTTCAACCTGTACCCCTGAGATATTATCTGCAGGATCCAGGGATTTACCTGCGAGTGAGCCCACTGCGCGCTGTAATTCTTGAGACGACCGCCTACCGCCCCCGAGTCCGCTTGCGAAGCCCCAGCGTCATGCTGAGGCTTTTGTAGAAGCCGGGGAGGGCTTCTGTTCCTGGGAAGGAGCTGCCTGTTGCTGTCTCTTCCCTCGTCCTCTGCCTCGTGGCAGATATGAATAGCCCTTTGCTCTCTTATTTTTAAAGGAACGAAAAGGCTGCGGTTGAAAGGTCGGTGCCTTTTTCTGTTGGGGAGTGACTTGAGGTAGAAAGGTGGATTTCCCGGCCGTAGCCGTGGCCACCAAATCCGATAGACCGACCCCCAAATAACTCCTCTACGCATCGCCTGTCCACTGTCGTGTCCATAAAGCTCTTCTGGCCGAAATGGACATAGCACTTACCCGTGATGCCAGTGTGCAGATATCTCTCTGTGCATCACGCATATAAAGAAATGCATCCTTTATTTGTTCTAACGACAGTAAAATATTGTCCCTGTCCAGGGTATCAATATTTTCGATCAGGGACTCTGACCAAACTACCCCAGCACTGCACATCCAGGCAGTCGCAATAGCTGGTCGTAGTATAACACCTGCATGTGTGTATATACCTTTTTGGATATTTTCCATCCTCCTATCTGATGGATCTTTAAGTGCGGCCGTCTCAGGAGAGGGTAACGCCACTTGTTTTGATAAGCGTGTTAGCGCTTTGTCCACCCTAGGAGGTGTTTCCCAGCGCTCCCTAACCTCTGGCGGGAAAGGGTATAAAGCCAATAACTTCTTTGAAATTAGCAGTTTTTTATCGGGGCACCCCACGCTTCATCACACACGTCATTTAATTCTTCTGATTCGGTAAAAACTACTGGTAGTTTTTTTACACCCCACATAATACCCTGTTTAGTGGTACCTGTAGTATCAGCTAAATGTAACATCTCCTTTATTGCCAAAATCATATAACGTGTGGCCCTACTGGAAAATACGGTTGATTCGTCACCTTCACTACCGGAATCAGTGCCTGTGTCTGGGTCTGTGTCGACCGACTGAGGCAAGGGGCGTTTTACAGCCCCTGACGGTGTTTGAGGCGCCTGGACAGGCACTAAGTGAGTGTCCGGCCGCCTCATGTCGGCAAACGACTGCTTAAGCGAGTTGACGCTATCCCGTAATTCCACAAATAAAGGCATCCATTCTGGTGTCGACCCCCTAGAAGGTGACATCCTCATATTTGGCAATTGCTCCGCCTCCACACCAATAACGTCCTCATACATGTCGACACACACGTACCGACACACAGCAGACACACAGGGAATGCTCTATACGAAGACAGGACCCACTAGCCCTTTGGGGAGACAGAGGGAGAGTCTGCCAGCACACACCAAAAAGCGCTATATATGACAGGGATAGCCTTATGATTAAGTGCTCCCTTATAGCTGCTTTTATATTAATATATTGCCATTTATTTTGCCCCCCCTCTCTGTTATACCCTGTTTCTGTAGTGCAGTGCAGGGGAGAGACCTGGGAGCCTTCCTGACCAGCGGAGCTGTGACAGAAAATGGCGCCGTGTGCTGAGGAGATAGGCCCCGCCCCTTTTCCGGCGGGCTCGTCTCCCGCTATTTAGTACATTTAGGCAGGGGTAAATATCTCCATATAGCCTCTGGGGCTATATGTGAGGTATTTTTAGCCTTTTTAAAGGTTTTCATTTGCCTCCCAGGGCGCCCCCCCCCCCAGCGCCCTGCACCCTCAGTGACTGCCGTGTGAAGTGTGCTGAGAGGAAAATGGCGCACAGCTGCAGTGCTGTGCGCTACCTTAAGAAGACTGCAGGAGTCTTCAGCCGCCGATTCTGGACCTCTTCTTGCTTCAGCATCTGTGAGGGGGCCGGCGGCGTGGCTCCGGTGACCATCCAGGCTGTACCTGTGATCGTCCCTCTGGAGCTTCATGTCCAGTAGCCAAGAAGCCAATCCATCCTGCACGCAGGTGAGTTCACTTCTTCTCCCCTCTGTCCCTCGTTGCAGTGATCCTGTTGCCAGCAGGAATCACTGTAAAATAAAAAACCTAAGCTAAACTCTCTAAGCAGCTCTTTATGAGAGCCACCTAGAATTGCACCCTTCTCGGCCGGGCACAAAAATCTAACTGGAGTCTGGAGGAGGGTCATAGGGGGAGGAGCCAGTACACACCACCTGACCTGTAAAAGCTTTACTTTTGTGCCCTGTCTCCTGCGGAGCCGCTATTCCCCATGGTCCTTTCAGGAACCCCAGCATCCACTTAGGACGATAGAGAAAACTATGTACAAGTATTGCAGACAATCCGCACTTGGGATGGGCGCCCAGCATCCACTACGGACTATGAGAAATAGAATTATCGGTAAGTAAATTCTTATTTTCTCTAACGTCCTAAGTGGATGCTGGGGACTCCGTAAGGACCATGGGGATTATACCAAAGCTCCCAAACGGGCGGGAGAGTGCGGATGACTCTGCAGCACCGAATGAGAGAACTCCAGGTCCTCCTCAGCCAGGGTATCAAATTTGTAGAATTTAGCAAACGTGTTTGCCCCTGACCAAGTAGCTGCTCGGCAAAGTTGTAAAGCCGAGACCCCTCGGGCAGCCGCCCAAGATGAGCCCACTTTCCTTGTGGAACGGGCTTTTACAGATTTTAGCTGTGGCAGGCCTGCCACAGAATGTGCAAGCTGAATTGTACTACAAATCCAACGAGCAATAGTCTGCTTAGAAGCAGGAGCACCCAGCTTGTTGGGTGCATACAGGATAAACAGCGAGTCAGATTTCCTGACTCCAGCCGTCCTGGAAACATATTTTCAGGGCCCTGACAACATCCAGCAACTTGGATTCCTCCAAGTCCCTAGTAGCCGCAGGCACCACAATAGGCTGGTTCAGGTGAAAACGCTGGAACCACCTTAGGGAGAAACTGAGGACGAGTCCTCAATTCCGCCCTGTCCGAATGGAAAATCAGATAAGGGCTTTTACAGGATAAAGCCGCCAATTCTGACACGCGCCTGGCCCAGGCCAGGGCCAACAGCATGACCACTTTCCATGTGAGATATTTTAACTCCACAGATTTAAGTGGTTCAAACCAATGTGACTTTTGGAACCCAAACTACATTGAGATCCCAAATTGCCACTGGAGGCACAAAAGGAGGCTGTATATGCAGTACCCCTTTTACAAACGTCTAAACTTCAGGGACTGAAGCTAGTTCTTTTTTGGAAGAAAATTGACAGAGCCGAAATCTGAACCTTAATGGACCCCAATTTCAGGCCCATAGACACTCCTGTTTGCAGGAAATGTAGGAATCGACCCAGTTGTATTTCCTCCGTCGGGCCTTACTGGCCTCGCACTACGCAACATATTTTCGCCAATTGCGGTGATAATGTTTTTGCGGTTACATCCTTCCTGGCTTTAGATCAGGATATGGAAGACTTCATCTGGAATGCCTTTTTTCCTTCAGGATCCGGTGTTCAACCGGCATGCCGTCAAACGCAGCCGCGGTAAGTCTTGGAACAGACAGGGTCCTTGCTGGAGCAGGTCCCTTTTAGAGGTAGAGGCCACGGATCCTCCGTGAGCATCTCTTGAAGTTCCGGTTACCAAGTCCTTCTTGGCCAATCCGGAGCCACGAATATAGTGCTTTCTCCTCTCCATCTTATCAATCTCAGTACCTTGGGTATGAGAGGCAGAGGAGGGAACACATACACTGACTGGTACACCCACGGTGTTACCAGAGCATCTACAACTATTGCCTGAGGGTCTCTTGACCTGGCGCAATACCTGTCGAGTTTTTTAATCATGTGGACGACTTCTGGGTGAAGTCCCCACTCTCCCGGGTGGAGGTCGTGCTGAGGAAGTCTGCTTCCCAGTTGTCCACTCCCGGAATGAATACTGTTGACAGTGCTATCACATGATTTTCCGCCCAGCGAAGAATCTCTGCAGCTTCTGCCATTGCCCTCCTGCTTCTTGTGCCACCCTGTCTGTTTACGTGGGTGACTGCCATGATGTTGTCCGACTGGATCAACACCGGCTGACCTTGAAGCAGAGGTCTTGCTAAGCTTAGAGCATTGTAAATGGCCCTTAGCTTCAGGATATTTATGTGAAGTGATGTATCCAGGCTTGACCCTAAGCAGTGGATATTCCTTCCCTGTGTGACTGCTCCCCAGCCTCGCAGGCTGGCATCCGTGGTCACCAGGACCCAGTCCTGAATGCCGAATCTGCGGCCCTCTAGAAGATGAGCACTCTGCAACCACCACAGGATGGATACCCTTGTCCTTGGTGACAGGGTTATCCGCTGATGCATCTGAAAATGCGACCCGGACCATTTGTCCAGTAGGTTCCACTGGAAAGTTCGTGCGTGGAATCTAACGAATGGGATTGCTTCGTAGGAAGCCACCATTTTTACCCAGAACCCTTGTGCATTGATGCACTGAGACTTGGTTCGGTTTTAGGAGGTCCCTGACTAGCTCGGATAACTCCCTGGCTTTCTCTTCCGGGAGAAACACCTTTTTTCTGGACTGTGTCCAGGAACATCCCTAGGAAACAGAAGACAAGTCGTCGGAACCAGCTGCGATTTTGGAATATTGAGAATCCAATCGTGCTGCCGCAACACTACCTGAGATAGTGCTACACCGACTTCCAACTGTTCCCTGGATCTTACCCTTATCAGGGAATCGTCCAAGTAAGGGATAACTAAAATTCCCTATCATTTCGGCCATTACCTTGGTAAAGACCCGGGGTGCCGTGGACCATCCCTACGGCAGCGTCTGAACTGATAGTGACAGTTCTGTACCATAACCTGAGGTACCCTTGGTGAGAAGGGTAAATTTTGACATGAAGGTAAGCATCCTTGATGTCCCGAGACATCATGTAGTCCCCTTCTTCCAGGTTCGCAATCACTGCTCTGAGTGACTCAATCTTGAATTTGAACCTCTGTATGTAAGTGTTCAAAGATTTTAGATTTTAGATTTAGAATCAGTCTCACCGAGCCGTCTGGCTTCGGTACCACAATAGTGTGGAATAATACCCCGTTCCCTGTTGCAGGAGGGGTACCTTGATTATCACCTGCTGGGAATACAGCTTGTGAATGGCTTCCAAAACTGCCTCCCTGTCAGAGGGAGACGTCGGTAAAGCCGACTTTTGGAAACGGCGAGGGGGAGACGTCTCGAATTCCAATATGTACCCCTGAGATATTACCTGAAGGATCCAGGGGTCTACTTGCGAGTGAGCCCACTGCGCACTGAAATTCATTGAGAACGGGCCCCCACCGTGCCTGAGCTTGTAAGGCCCTAGTGTCATACTGAGGGCTTGGCAGAGGCGGGAAAGGGTTTCTGTTCCTGGGAACTGGCTAATCTCTTCAGCCTTTTTCCTCTCCCTCTGTCACGAGCAGAAAAGAGGAACCTTTTGTCCGCTTGCCAACAAAGGACTGCGCCTGATAATACGGCGTCTTATTTTGAGAGGCGACCTGGGGTACAAACGTGGATTTCCCAGTTGTTGCCGTGGCCACCAGGTCTAAAAGACCGACCCCAAATGTCCCTTTTCAAAGGCAATACTTCCAAATGCCGTTTGGAATCCGCATCACCTGACCATTTTACTGGTAGAATTGGACAACGCACTTATACTTGATGCCAGTCGGCAAATATTCCGCTGTGCATCATGCATATATAGAAATGCATCTTTTAAATGCTCTATAGGCAATAATATACTATCCTTATCTAGGATATCAATATTTCCAGTCAGGGAATCCGACCATGCCAACCCAGCACTGCACCTCCAGGCTGAGGCGATTGCTGGTCGCAGTATAACACCAGTATGTGTGTGAATACATTTTTGGATACCCTCCTGCTTTCTATCAGCAGGATCCTTAAGGGCGGCCATCTCATGAGAGGGTAGAGCCCTTGTTCTTACAAGTGTGTGAGCGCCTTATCCCCCCTAGGGGGTGTTTCCCAACGCACCCTAACCTCTGGCGGGAAAGGGTATACACCAATACTTTTTAAGAAATTATCAATTGTTATCGGGGGGAAACCCACGCATCATCACACACCTCATTTTATTTCTCAGATTCAGGAAAACTACAGGTAGTTTTTTCCCTCACCGAACATAATACCCCTTTTTGGTGGTACTCGTATTATCAGAAATGTATAAAACATTTTCCATTGTCTCAATCATGTAACGTGTGGCCCTACTGGAAATCACGGTTGTCTCTTCACCGTCGACACAGGAGTCAGTATCCGTGTCGGCGTCTGTATCTGCCATCTGAGGTAACGGGCGCTTTAGAGCCCCTGACGGCCTATGAGACGTCTGGACAGGCACAAGCTGAGTAGCCGGCTGTCTCATGTCAACCACTGTTTTTTTTTTGTTTTTTTTATACAGAGCTGACACTGTCACGTAATTTTCAACAGTACATCCACTCAGGTGTCGACCCCCTAGGTGGTGACATCACTGTTACAGACACTCTGCTCCGTCTCCACATCATTTTTCTCCTCATACATGTCGACACAAACGTACCGACACACAGCACACACACAGGGAATGCTCTGATAGAGGACAGGACCCCACTAGCCCTTTGGGGAGACAGAGGGAGAGTATGCCAGCACACACCAGAGCGCTATATATATATATATATATACAGGGATAACCTTATATAAGTGTTTTTCCCCTTATAGCTGCTGTATGTTTTAATACTGTGCCTAATTAGTGCCCCCCTCTCTTTTTTTAACCCTTTCTGTAGTGTAGTGACTGCAGGGAAGAGCCAGGGAGCTTCCCTCCAACTGAGCTGTCAGGGAAAATGGCGCCAGTGTGCTGAGGAGATAGGCTCCGCCCCCTTTTCGGCGGCCTTATCTCCCGTTTTTCTGTATATTCTGGCAGGGGTTAAATGCATCCATATAGCCCAGGAGCTATATGTGATGTATTTTTTGCCATGTAAGGTATTTTTATGTTTTATTGCGTCTCAGGGCGCCCCCCCCAGCGCCCTGCACCCTCAGTGACCGGAGTATGAAGTGTGCTGAGAGCAATGGCGCACAGCTGCAGTGCTGTGCGCTACCTTATTGAAGACAGGAACGTCTTCTGCCGCCGATTTTTCCGGACCTCTTTGCTCTTCTGGCTCTGTAAGGGGGCCGGCGGCGCGGCTCCGGGACCCATCCAGGCTGGGCCTGTGATCGTCCCTCTGGAGCTAATGTCCAGTAGCCAAGAAGCCCAATCCACTCTGCACGCAGGTGAGTTCGCTTCTTCTCCCCTTAGTCCCTCGATGCAGTGGGCCTGTTGCCAGCAGGTCTCACTGAAAATAACAAACCTAAACTAAAACTTTCACTAAGAAGCTCAGGAGAGCCCCTAGTGTGCACCCTTCTCGTCGGGCACAGAAATCTAACTGAGGCTTGGAGGAGGGTCATAGGGGGAGGAGCCAGTGCACACCAGTTAGTCCTAAAGCTTTCTTTAGATGTGTCCAGTCTCCTGCGGAGCCGCTATTCCCCAATGGTCCTTACGGAGTCCCCAGCATCCACTTAGGACGTTAGAGAAATCCTATTTTCTCTTACTTCCTAGAGGATGCTGGGGTCCATATTAGTACCATGGGGATGTACCAAAGCTCCCAGTACGGGAGGCAACGCGCGGAGGCTCCTGCAACACTGCTTGACCAAACTTGAGGTCATCAGAGGCCAAAGTATCGAACTTGTAAAACTTGGCAAACGTGTTCGACCCAGACCAAGTAGCCGCTCGGCAGAGTTGTACAGCCGAGAGAGGCCGGGCAGCCGCTCAGGAAGATCCCACTCTACTCGTAAAGTGGGAAGATCCCACTTTACGAGTAGAGTGGGCCTGTATGGCAATCCAGCCGTGGAATAAGCATGTTGGATAGTGAACCTGATCCGGCGTGAAATCGACTGCTTAGAACCAGGACACCCAATTTTCTTGGGATCATAGAGGACAAACAGAGAGTCACTTTTCCTATGACGAGCTGTCCTCTTCACGTAAATCTTCAAAATCCTCACTACATCCAAGGCCTTTGAAGCAATTGAGGAGTCAGTAGCCACTGGCACCACAATAGGTTGGTTGATATGGAAAGCCGATACAACCTTAGGTAGGAACTGTGGACGAGTCCTAAGTTCCGCCCTGTCTTCAAGGAAAATCAGATAGGGGCTTTTACAAGACAAAGCCCCAATTCCGACACGCGTCGAGCAGAAGCCAAGGCCAACAAAGTGACCGCCTTCCACGTGGGAAACTTGAGATCAGCCTCCTGTAGAGGCTCGAACCAAGCAGACTGCAGGAACTGCAACACCATATCAAGATCCAGGGGCGCCGTTGGCGCCACAAAGGGGGGCTGGATGTGCAGAACCCCTTTTTAAAAGGTCTGAACCTCAGGGAGGACAGCCAATTGTTTTTGGAAGAAGATGGACAAAGCAGAGATCTGGACCTTGATGGAGCCCAATCTCAGTCCCATATCCACCCCTGCTTGCAGGAAAAGGAGAAAACGTCCAAGTTGAAATTCCACCGCAGGAAACTTCTTGGACTCACACCAAGAAACATATTTTTTCCAAATGCGATGGTAATGTTTAGACGTCACCCCCTTCCTAGCCTGTATCAGGGTAGGAATGACCTCACTCGGGATACCCTTCTGAGCTAAGATCTGCCATGCCGTCAAACGTAGCCGTGGTAAGTCTTGATAGGCGAACGGCCCCTGCAGAAGCAGAGCCTCCCGAAGAGGTAACGGCCTTGGATCCTCCAGCAGAAGATCCAGTAGATCCGCGTACCAAGCCCTCCTTGGCCAGTCTGGAGCAATGAGGATTGCCAGAACCTTTGTTCTTCTTACCAGTTGAAGAACGTTTGGAATCAGAGGAAGTGGAGGGAACACATACACTAACGTGAACACCCACGGTGTTACCAGTGCGTCCACCGCCACTGCTTGAGGGTCTCTCGACCTGGAACAGTACCTCCCCAGCTTCTTGTTGAGGCGGGAGGCCATCATGTCTATGTGAGGAACCCCCCACCAACCAGTTACCTCCTCGAACACCCCCGGATGGAGGCCCCACTCTCCCGGATGGAGATCGTGGCGGCTGAGGAAGCCTGCCGACATCGCCACCACGTGTCTTTCTGCTCAGGGGAGGATTCTTGACACCTCTGACATGGCAGCCCTGCTCTTCGTTCCGCCTTGTCGGTTTATGTAGGCCACTGTGGTCACGTTGTCCGACTGCACCTGAACAGCTCGATCCTGTAGAAGGTGTTCTGCTTGCAGAAGGGCGTTGTCGACGGCCCTTAGCTCCAAGATGTTTATCGGGAGAAGGGATTCTTGATCCGACCACCTTCCCTGAAAGGTTTCCCCCAGAGCGACTGCTCCCCAACCTCTTAGACTTGCATCTGTGGTTAAAAGGATCCAGTCCTGAACTCCGAACCTTCGGTCTTCCAGAAGGTGCGGAAGTTGTAGCCACCAGAGGAGTGAAATCCTGGCTTTCGGAGACAGGCGTATCCTCTTGTGCATGTGTTGGTGAGAGCCGACCACTGGTCCAATAGGTCCAGCTGAAAAGGTGGAGCATGAAACCTGCCGTACTGCAGAGCCTTGTAGGCGGCAACCATCTTCCCCAGAAGGAGGATGCATTGATGAACCGATACCCGGGTAGGCTTTAAGATATCCCGGACCATTGTTCGAATCACCAATGCTTTCTCCACCGGGAGAAAAACCCTCTGCACTTCCGTGTCGAGGATCATTCCCAGGAAAGACAGCCTCCTTGTCGGCTCCAGATGAGACTTTGGAAGGTTCAGGATCCATCCGTGCTTCCTGAGCAGCTGTGAGCGCGATGGATTGCAACAACCTCTCCCTGGACGACGCCTTGAGCAGGAGATCGTCCAGATACGGAATTATGTTCACCCCTTGCTTGCGGAGGAGAACCATCATCTCCGCCATCACCTTGGTGAAGATCCTTGGTGCTGTGGAGAGGCCAAATGGCAGCGCCTGGAACTGATAGCGACCGTCCAACAGTGCACACCTGAGATATGCCTGATGCGGCGACCAAATGGGAATGTGGAGGTAAGCATCCTTGATGTCCAGCGACACCAGGAACTCCCCTCTGTCAGTCCTGAGATGACAGCTCTCAGAGATTCCATCTTGAATTTGAACTCCCTGAGATAAGGGTTCAAAGACTTTAAGTTTAGAATAGGTCGTACCGAACCATGCAGTTTTGGTACCAAGAAAAGGTTCGAATAATAACCTTTGTTCCACTGCTGAGGTGGAACTGGGACAATGACCTCTGACACCATCAATTTTCTGATGGCCTCCAGAAGAATTGTTCTGTCCGCCAGCAGAGCTGGCAAGCCTGACTTGAAGAAACGGTGAAGTGGGGGATCTTGAAACTCCAGTCTGTACCCCCTGGACCCTATATCCAGGACCCAGGGGTCCAGGCCTAGACGACCCCCAGACATGGCTGAACTGCCGGAGTCTCGCCCCCACCTGACCTTCCTCCAGGTCTAGCTGTCCACCATCATGCGGAGGACTTAGGGGTATCAGAAGTGGGCTTCTGGGCTTGGGAACCTGTGGGAGCAGGTTTCTTTCCTTTGGCACTACCACCTCTGAAGAAGGTGTTCGAAGACTTGTTCTTTCTAGACCTCGCAGGCCGATAGGACAGAGACGTCGCCGGCGTAAAAGGCTTCTTTGTAGCCGGTGCAGCTGAGGGGAGAAAAAGTAGACTTACCCGCGGTAGCCGTGGCAATCCATCCATCCAGCGCCTCCCCAAAGAGAGCCTGACCTGTATAGGGTAGGCACTCCACACTCTTCCTGGATTCCGCGTCCGCAGACCATTGGCGCAGCCAGAGACCCCTGCGAGCCGAGACGGACATGGAGGAGATCCCCGCAGCCATGGAACCCAGGTCCTTCATGGAATCTACCAGGAATCCTACAGAATCCTGAATATGGCGTAAAAATAAATCAACGTCACCTTTATCCATCGGTCTATTCCTCCTGCAGAGCGATTGACCACCTGGCAATAGCTTTTGCAATCCATGCACAGGCTATAGTAGGCCGTAATATAGCCCCGGAAGCCGTGTAAATGGATTTAAGCATAGCATCCACCTTGCGATCTGTCGGGTCCTTCAACGCGGTAGATCCCGGGACTGGAAACACCACCTGTTTAGACAGCCTGGAGACAGAGGCATCGACTATCGGCGGGGACTCCCATCTTTTCCTATCTTCCTCTGGGAAGGGAAAAGCAACCAAGACCCTCTTAGGGATCTGAAATTTATTTTCCGAAGTTTCCCAGGCCTTTTCAAAGATAGCGTTTAATTCTTTGGATGCCGGCAAGGTGAGGGGGGACTTCTTATTATCTGTAAAAAAAGGCCTCCTCCACCTGCTCAGGAGCTGTGTCAGAAATATGTAAAATATCCCTCACAGCTTCAATCATGAACTGCACCCCCTTAGCAAGTGATGCCGTCCCCCACGACACATCCCCGTCACCGTCTGCAGTGTCAGAGTCAGTGTCCGTGTCATCCTGCGTCAGCAATGCAAGCGCACGTTTTTGAGACTGTACCGCTGGGGACCCAGAGGAAGCAGTATCAGACCACACAACAATAGAGGAATGTAGGATCTGACTGGCATGCTCAGTCCTAGCAACCCTGTCAGAAATCTGAGAAATAGTCCCCCTCAGAGAGACCAACCATTCTGGCTCTCTAGCAGGAATCTGCCCTACAACAGTGCAATCCTGATTACATGGTATGGAGTCTTCCTGGGAAGACAAATCCTCTGCAGCATATGAAACAGTGTCCCTCTGCAGCATATGAAACAGTGTCCCTAGGCATGTTGTCACACACACACCAAACACCCCACAAACACACAGGGTATTGGGTAGACAGAGTTTCCCCTCCAAGAATGGCAGAGAGACATCGAGATTGGAGCCAACCCACATGCAGCGCTATTAAAGGTATAGGGAGACCCCAACCCGCGCTGACTGTGTCCCTTAATAGGTGACACAGCCTATAACACAGCTTCCCCCCCTTCTACAACCCCCTGGTACCATACAGATAGCTGGAGTTGACCTGGAGGGACCTGGACATCCACTGGTAGTGATTGCAGGCAGGAAAATGGCGTTGAACGTTGCTGGGTCCTTTCTGAGGAGAAGCTCCGCCCCATCAATGGCGCTCTCTTCCCGCTCTTAGAAGATAATACTGGCCAGAGGATTTCATGCTGGCTTGGATCCGCAGACCCCAACAGGCTTGATATGGTCAGTGTAGGGTCAGGTGCTGGCTCAGGGCGCCCCTCACAGCGCCGCACCGCAGTACCCCTGAGCCGTCCAGTACCCTTAAGCCACCTTCTTCACACTGACCCCCCGCTTGTAAGGGGGGACAGTGACTAACTCGCCACACTTCAGCTCATTGAGGGGGTGGCGGCTGGCTGCCGGGGTGAGCGTTCCCCTGTGGCGGGGCGCGATCTGTCCCCCCCTCTGGAGCTCAATGTCCAGTCAGCGGAGGTAGTGGCTCAAAACCCCGCAGGGCGGACACTGCTCCCCCCTCAGTCCCTCGATGCAGGGAGGCTGTTGCCAGCAGCCTCCCTGTAAAATAACAAACTCTAAAAACACTTTTACTAGAGAAGCCCTGTAGAGCTCCCCTAGCTGTGACCGGCTCCTCCGAGCACAGTTTCTAAACTGAGTCTGGTAGGAGGGGCATAGAGGGAGGAGCCAGCCCACACTATTAAACTCTTAAAGTGCCAATGTCTCCTGGTGGACCCGTCTATACCCCATGGTACTAATATGGACCCCAGCATCCTCTAGGACGTAAGAGAAATCCTGCGGCAGCTCATCCTACAATTGCCTGAACCCATGCTTCAATACCTTTCGCAGCCCAGGAGGCTGCCATAGTAGGTCTATGTACAGCGCCAGTGAGGGAGTAAATAGACTTCAGGCATCCTTCCACACGCTTATCCGTCGGTTTCTTCAGTGAGGTGACAGTGGTGACAGGCAAAGTAGATGACACCACAAGACGGGCGACATGAGAGTCCACCGGTGGTGGAGTTTCCCACTTGTTACTCAACTGCGCAGGGATAGGATAACGAGCTAGCATCTTTTTAGACAGGGAAAATTTATTTCCTGGCGACGACCAGGATTCCTGACGTATGTCAATTAAGTGGTCAGAATGTGGTAAGACTACCTTAGCAACCTTCTGACGTTTGAACTTATCAGGTTTCTTAGACTCAGTAGTAGGCTCAAGGTCATCATCTATTTGAAGAATTAATTTAATAGCCTCCACCAGTTCAGGAACATCAACCTGGGTTGTAGATTCCTCATCAGAAGCAACTGTATCAGTGTCTGACGGATCAGTATATTTCCCATCCTCATCGGAAGAATTATCCGAAATATTAGTGGATTGTGAGGAAGAAATGGCCCTTTTAGGTGACCCCTTGGCCCCAGAGGGGCGTGGGGTAGACTTTTGTCTAACCAAGGATTGATTTAATTGTTGTAACTGGGTAGACAGAGTATGCGCCCAGGGCGAATTAACTACAGGGACAATATATGGCTGCAATGGCATAGGAGGTCCTATAGGGGGCGCAAGACGTGTCACAAGTGTACTTGGCATACTTGAGAACGCTGCCCAAGGTGGGTCCTGATTGGCCACAGGTGCTGCAGGTAGACTGGGTGTATGGCACTCAGCGCCTGAACCAGCAGCTAAAACTTCCCTCTCAGGTAAATCCGTGGCGCCAGTACTGCAGGATGCAGAAGCGTCTGCGGATTTCATGCCCTGTGTAGTAGACATTATAGGGAGTGTAGCCATAGAGCGTAACGGTACAATATAGCCTGACAAACACAATATCTGCAAAAAACCCCTATGTTATGCGACAGTAAATACAGGACACAAAACAGAGGATTAAAGCGATATGAGGTCACTGAAACACACAGTAAAAATACCAAATTGTATATTCTTTGTAACACTATATATGCAATGCAGAAGTTATTACATATAAACAATAAAACTGCAATGGACTAGTAATTTACATATAACTATGTATGAGTATAGATATAACAATGCACAGTAGATACTGGATGTATATCACAGAATACTTGTACCAAATATTCAGCTAGCAGTACACTTGTTCTTAACTAACACTGTCTGTAAAAGCACAGAGCTGATGAGACAGGTGGCTTTACAGAGGGGACAGAGCCCTGCAGTCCCGGAGATCAGCCCAGCTAGTAGTGAAGATGGCGCCAAAATCTTTATCAGGGAGTGAGGGAGAGAGAGACACAGCTCCAGGGCGGGAACACCAGCAGTAGATGGTGCCCGGAGCTGGGGGAGGGGCTACAGGTCACCGCCTTATCCCCCTATGCTCGACTTTACCATAGGCTCCATAGTACCCGGTGGTGAACGGATTTTAGTAAATCCGACCTGTGCTCCCTGCCCTGGTGGATATAGTGGGATCCCTGTGCAGTACAGTGTCCACGCCAGCGGCGCGGTCCGTCTCCTGGGACTGCGATTTACCGGCGGATCCCACCTTGAGGACCCTCTTAACTCCTCCCTGATGTGCAGCCACGCGATCCAGGAGAGCGTCAGCAGCGTGTGCCAAAAGTCCGGAGCGCCTCCGCTGCAAGTACCCAAGAACCAGGCCGCAGGAGTATGCAGCGCTGCTGGGGGAGGTGATGGAGCCGCAGCACAGAATGTCAGACTGACATAAATAGTGCTGCGGCCCTTGAAGTCTTCTAAAAAAGCTCTTTTCAGGGCTGCCTAGCGCAGCCCCACCTGTTAGTGACATGCACTGCAGGCACCAACTTACAAACTGAGCTCCAGTGCCTGGAGGCGGGGTTATAGAGGAGGCGGTGCAATGCATCCTGGGAACAGTCAAAGCTTTAGCCTGTTGGTGCCTCGAATCAAGATCCAACTCTCCCGATGTTATTCCCTGTGGAATACCAGTGTACACGCGGCAGAAATTGCAAATAATTCCCTGAAGTGACTGCATACTAACCTCATTTGTTCCATTAATTTAAGAGTGACTGTTCCTTTTGAGAGATAATGCTTTGAATGTGCAGAGACATGAAAACTAAATAGGCTTTGCTGTGGGTAAGGTGAAAATCCTTTTCAAAGCATTAACATTAAGTGGGATTCAGTTCATTGCCTCTGCAACAGTTGAGCGAAAGCACTTTGCGACTAGTATCTTTGTTAGTTTTCATTTATAGCCCAGAGAAGTGCGAACAGTGTTTACAATTATAGTAAACCGTATTAGGACACTACGAGAAACTTTATTCCATATTAAGAGTCTACAATGCTGATCCTGAATAATATATATCTATAAACAGTATACACATACAGCGGCTCTCAGAAACTTGAATGAAAAACGTGTATTCACAGCATGTCTGTCTGTTATTACCCAGTTTTATGTTATCACTGCTGTTCCAATTGTAAAGTGCAACAGAATATAATAATTGTACTGTCTTTTCTGTATGATGATGGAAAAACAAAGTGTTCTGTAGCTAACCTTCTGAAAATAAATGAATAAAAGCATACCATAAAATAGGACAGCTCTTGTCACTGGATTATTCAGATACGTTCTATTTATGGTGAAAAAACACTTGTCTTCTCCACACTTCCCCAGTCTTCCATTCTCACCAGTCAATGGGGACCACCAAAGCATGATGGGGTGGCTACCCACTCCATGTTCTGAGCTTCTATGGAATGTGTTTTTCGGTAACCCCTTCAGTAACGGATGGGACAGTTTCTTTCGCCGAACATCTTGCATAAGAGAGAGTTTTTGTTTCTGCTTTTCAAATCTACCCAGTTCAACCATCACCTTTGGAAAAACAACCATGATGTAAACAAAATCTATAAAGCCACAGTTTTATTATTTAGGTATAATTACAGAGTAAAAATAAAGTTGACTGTATGGTACAAGCAAACCAGGCAGTATTGTACATGTATGAAAAAAAAACAAATAAAACACATTTGTATACCTTGCAGCACAAAATGTTGTTTGTTAACTTACAGATTTGCATCCTTTAGCAGGCTTTGCCCTTAGATGTAAAGTTATACCCCTTTTCCACTTACGAGCACGGGTCGCAGCCGGGAGCCTGACACGGGAGCTGCCCCCTGCTGCGACCCGTGCTCAGCCCCTTTCCCATCAGCAGTCACAACCCGGCATATGCCGGGTTGGTGACGCTTCTAGTGACACGGCAGGGGCGGCGCAGGGAGATCACATGATCTCCCAGCGCCGCCCTTCCATACAGTGTAAATGGGAGCCGTGTCGCATCGACACGGCTCCCGTTTACACTACAACCCTACCCGGATCATTCCCGTGTCCTACCCAGGTAGATAGCCGGGTAGGATTCACGGGTCACTTGATCCGGGTTGACCCTTTTCCACTTGCAAAAAATACGGGTAAATGCGCGCCCCCGTGCATTTACCCGTGTTTTTTGAGCTAGTGGAAAAGGGGTATTACATACTACGGGGGAAATTTATCAAGTAGCAGTATTTTTTAGCAGTTTCAAAATCGCCATACATCACAGGTGATGTTGCATCCCAATACGCCAGATTTATTATGAAGTGGTTTGGAGGTTAAAATCAGCGATGTTCAGTGGTTTTTAAACCACTACATCAAATGCTGCTTAGTCAGAGCCCTCATCATTAAAACAATAATTATTGAATTAAAACTCACAGCCCCTACCCTTGACTAACTGGCCATGCTACTTGGCATCCAGCACAGTCCACTTTGCGCCCCTCTTGGGACTCTGCTCTGAGGGAGCCAGAAAAAAGGTAACTCAGCACACCCATATATACAAATAGTGCCCACCTGTTAATTTCTATAAATTATTAGTGTTCCATTATTTATTAGAATAACAGTGCTCCCATATTAGAATAAGTAATAGTACTGTCGAAGTCAAAAATATTACATAAAAAGAACATACAAACTAGACATATATAAGTCGCTATACTTGCAAATACGCGCAGCGAGCACAGCCATATATGGTAACACACGCATTTACACGGACATGCCACAGAGATGGATTCGACACTTATTTCATACAGTACATAACTATAATAATATCAAGCGCCAGACATCATGATGATTTTAAATTATATATAATGAAGTAATGTCATGTATCTGTATTATTTAAACGAAACAAGATAGACCGGTCATATTTACTATTAAAGCAACCAGATTAATGTGTAGATTCATTTGATACTTGTTATAAAGTTGTAGGACATTGCAACAAATAATTATGATTATATGTATGTAAGCTAAAATCACTTTTATTAGAACAATAGATATTCCAAACAGGTAGTGGACAGGAAGCTCAGGCCAGCCCCTTTGGACGTCCCCAAGGCTGAAACTGTTCAGCATATACAAAGAGACTAGTGACTCATCATGAATGAGTGAGTCCCCTCCCCCAGAAACTAGATAACACATTGCTGACCACACAGTAGGGCAGTTGCTTTTTTGGTACCAGAGGATGAAGGAGTTGCTGGCAGACCAGTTCCTGCATTTATTTAACAGAGAGAGAGAGAGAGAGAGAGAGAGAAAGAGAGAGAGAGAGAGAGAGAGAGAGAGTGATATGGAAAGACTAATTTATATAACTTAAGGATAATGGTATTGTATGCTGGCCTGTAACTGTATGTAACTGTGACTGTAACTGTATGTTTTAACTGCTTACTGTGTGAGTTGTAACCATGTAACTATAGGTATACTGTACTTGTAATATATTGAATCCATATCCTTTTAATAACAAATATATACATCAATGAGCTTTGGAACTCAGATAATGTGTGGGTGTATTGTTTTCTCTTATGGGATGCAGTGTTTTGCGATATACAGCGCACATTCATGGGATATGGTAATAAGAGGTGCAGGCGTTTACAATATATATTAGAGCTGGCATTTTTAATATTTGTGAGAAAGCAATTTGGCATTCACAGATGGGGGCTCTTACGGGATATCAGGGTCTTAATGATGCACTGTACATTACAAACGCGGCTGTAATTGACCGGCTCCGATGGACGCATCGCGACGCTGATGAAAATAACATCCACGTGTATTGTTGTGATATCAGTAAGCCAATGATATGAAATTTCAAGGGACAATGCGTTTCTCATATTAAAGATGCTAAAATGTATTTTTATTGTTGCAAAACAAAGTTCAAATAAGTCATATTGTGTTTGATTCAGATTGGATTGTTTCTGTTAAGTAGGGTTAAAAGTACATTTAAAAGTTGCTGCATAGCCTTGATATAGTTTTTTTTTTTAACTCAGACCTAAAATAACTTCTGGTGCTTGTATAATTTGTGATTTCTTTGTGACAAAGGAAGCCGCATGGTCTGTCCTCCATTTTGGACTAACCACATGGCCTGTCCACCATTTTGTGTAAACCTCATGGATGTGGAAAGGGGAGGAGCAGTGGCCATTTTAGGAAGGTCATTTTCTAAATAGCTTATTTTCATTCTGCTCAGAACAATCAGCTTTCCTTGGTCACATCAAACACCATTTATGAGTTACCAATGCATTTATTTAACCCATGCCATAATCAATTACAAATAGTTTCAATTGGGCCTAGTGATAGTAAATGGTAAGATAAATGCTTGGCTTAGGGTAAGAAATTGCACAGATAGAAAAAGGAAAGAAAGGGGTTTGTTTTTTTTTCTCTCTTTTTCCTTCCAAGACTTGTAGAATCTGCTTACTATAAGATAGCCATTGAAATGCAAATTAACCTGTGTAACTGCTTTTTCTTAGCAGGGAAAAGCAAATAGCTTTGATATGCAAATAAGAGGTAAGGTGTCTCATAGGAGACCAGTGAATGGTACACATATATATATATATATATATATATATATATATATATATTATTTTAATTATGTGTATATTTATATCAGTGTATGTTCTGCAAGATAGCTATCCAATCTGAATCATATTTAAATTATTGATTATTGCTAATCATTATAGATCTGTGTGAAATAGGATACATTTGTTGCTATATAGGTAAATTTGAAATAACAGTATTTTAAGGAAGTAAGTGTAAAGACACAAACGCAGGTCTGCATACAAGTTTATACAGAACAAGTTGTGTCTAGTGGGCAATAGTAATTAGTATTGTTCACATTTATAGAGCTGGGTGATTTGTTTTATTGCGGACGCAGGGTTTTGTACACGTGTCTCGGACAAAGTACAGGACTGCGCAAGCAGCGTAAAAAGACACGCACGGTCGCGTGTTTACGCAAAGTGCGTAAGAAGTGCGGGTGATAAGTACAAATTACACAATAGTGTCGTTTAAGTTCAAAGGTGGGACAGTAGCCATGCTACAATAGCACAAAACTACTCGGTTTCTAAAGCAGATTAGTATAAAACTTTTGTTTAAACTGTATTGCCTCTGGGGTAAAGCTGCCTATCTGAATTAATTACAATTTTCTGTACAGAAAAACCAAAGTGTATTTGAGTGAGCGAACGTAGGAGTGAGTGGATTTGAACTCCGGAAATCGGGTCCCGTGGTACACCAAGTAAGTGGAGGCTTGGTGGCGTGAGGCGGCTGACTCAAGTTAATATAGATTGAAATACGCAAATCGTGAGGAGATTTGCAGAGTAGCGTAATAGGGAATTGCGCATTGTGTAGTATTGAAGTAAAAAGGTTTTTTGTTACGCTCCGAGCTGAGGGTCGCAGTTTGTACATCGACCCGTGGTTGTACGGCAGATAGGTAACAAGTACCTATACGCTGTGCGATTGGATCGCGCGTTTGTGGGTGCGATATATAGCTCAACTAGATACCCCTGTTACGAGCTTTTTGCGTAAAATCGCGATATCATTAGCGCTGTATAGAGCATACGCAAGCGTGATTTGTGTATAAGTGTATAGGGAGTTTTCGCTGGTCTCTCTCAGGAAAATCTCCAGCGGCAGATATTTACTGGAAAAGGTAAGTCACTCCTAACACTTCCAGTAAATAGAAACTAGATAGGGCCTCACTGAGTACGCGGTGGTCACTATTGGAGTGAGTAGTGGTACTCAGTGGAGAAGGAGCGAGTGAAAGCGCTAGGTGCCTTTCACCATCTATCTGCGGTGTGCATTGGGGATTGCGTTTATTGGCAAAAAGTCCGCGATGGGATCCAATTGCACAAGCAATGGGCGTTTAGTAGCTAGGGTTCAGGCTGAAGAAGAGGGACCGAAAAGGTCAGAATTGCGACCGAGAGGGTCAGCAAGGTTTATTATGTGTGAAAAGTATGGTTCACACACGGAGGCTTTTTGCAATGAATGGTTATGTATGACTGACAAAGATAGGGTACCATTCCCTAGGGTGGGCAGTTTTGAACCAGAGGTATTGCAGAACTTAAGGATAAGAATATGTCTGATAAAATCCCGAAAACAAACGGTCAGACATACAAAGTGTTTAAACCTGTGGCAGCCCGGTGAGTTTGATCCTAAGGTATTGCAGGTGGTATGTTTAACCAAAGTCATATAAGACAAGAATGGAAATATAAGAACTGTTTGAACTTGTAGCAACAATAAACAAGTAGGAAGAAAAAAGAAAAAAAAAAGAGAATGCAAGTACACCGCCATATGTAGATGTGGAAGCAGTTACGGCCAGCATACAAACTATAGAAAATAATACAAATATGAAAAATATGACTGTAACCTATATATGTACTAATGAATGTTGAAGTTTTATTTAGGAGGAGAAGGTGACCTGATTGTTTTCAGCCATTTCTCAAGCACCCAGAGGAGTATCCAACTGGTAAAAGAAGAGCAGCAGCCTGTGGGGGAAGTGGCTGAGACCAGTGGAACAGGTAAGTATGGTATCATTCGTGTACATATATAGTAAAACCCAAAAATAAAACAAAAAAATCAAGAAAGTAACGTCAGAAATGGAAAAAAACCTGTCCGCACATTAGTATTTGCCAGCAGGAAAGCGGACAGAGACAAGGTAACCCCCGGGTATTTCTTTCAGTTACCATATAAGAAGTATTAATTCCTAGTAATGCCCCTAGTCAAGATGAGCTCGAAAATGTTTGTTGGACCTTGTACAGACTCTTAATACGGGATGAGAAGGATAGAATGAAATACTTCGCATGACCTAGAAGCTTGTTAAACTTTTTTTTTGTTTTTGTCTCTTGCAGTAATAGAAAACTCTCCATCTGGATAAGACCACTGGTAAACACTAATTCGGCAAATGGGAGGTGGCTGTCTCTGTGCAAATGGACGGGCTCAATAAGGCATTGAGTGTCAGGGTGCAGACTTCTTTGCAAAATTGGAAAGGGGTCACAATAGCTAATCTTAGATAGTGTGCTGTTGAACATTACAAGAATAGTGCTAGGCGCAGAAAACAACAGGTGGAGAGGTTGAGGACGGTAAGTATACTGGTACATACAGGAAAGACCCATCAGTCCAAACCCCAGATCCCTAATGGTCAATAATATGTTACACTTGTAGGAAGGAAGGGCATTTTTCCAGAGATTGTAGGAGTAGTAGGACACATAGTCGATATAGATCCCCTAGACAGAAAACACAAGCCACATTATTAAACACATAGACGGGACCAAGGGACATATAGTAAGGAATTATAAGCCATATAGAAAACACAGATTCGGCTAATGGGAAGAACAAAATAAATGCAACATTACCCTTTGACAAAACTTGCTGGGGTTAAGATGGGGCCTCTAAACTTTTGCTTCTTTTTCCTAGCAGAAATGGCCCCCGATTAACTTAATTTTGTTAGATATGATATACATATACTATGCTCCCGCTCAGGAAGTACAAAGTATGTTAGACACCCACGAAGACTAATGTCTCATTCTATTGTTCTAGATGCATGTCCATCACAGGTAGAGGAAATTATCTCACAGATACCGGATTCCCTATGAACTTAGGATGGACAGGGCACTGGATTGATGGCTGGGATAGTCCCAATAGTGATACGACAAACAGAGAAATTTTTTTAAGGGGAGTAGACCAAGTAGAGAATCACTTCCCAGTAGTTCCCAATCCAGTTGTCAAATTTTTATAAAATCTTCTTCACCTCTACAAACTCATCTGTCACCAACCTCTATTCTGTTTCTCTACAGTTTCCTCTTCATCTTTTGCGTTCACACAGGGTGGTACAATACATGGACCCAAGTACAGTTCAAACTCCACATGCCTAGGTCCTTCAGAGTTCTGCCCGAACCCAGTATATCTCAACAGCACAATGACACCAGTATTACTGCAGTGTGCCTTGTCATGCACAAAGGGTGGAGAATGGGAATATTGGTGAAGGGAAATTTTGTATAGACACTGATATGCCTGTTGGTGAATGGCAAACCTGACATTTTCTTTTTCTTCTTCCTTCTCTCCTCTAGAGATGTTTCTTTTTTCTTTTATTTTTTTTGAGTTATGCTCATGGTACTCTACATTGCAAACACACGATAGTTAAATTAAGATACAAAAAAATTGTGTTCCCTACAGGAAAAGGCAGTCTGGAGGACAAAGGGGTATGGCCAGGAGGCCTCAGGACTTTGGGCAGGTGGACATGGTAAGCCAGTAGCCCCCAGAGCATACCTTCCAAGTCTAGCTGAGGTGGTACACGGTCTGACTCATCTAGGCAAAGAGGGTAGGTGCAGGCTGATGAGAGCCTACTGGTGTGCGCAAGGATTCTATTCTCATGCAGGTAAGAGAGCAATGACCTGTCTTGTTTGCTTGAGGAAGAATATTGGTAAAGCAATACCAACAGAGCCATCCCAGATCCCTCCTGCAGACGGATCTTTTCAGGAAATACAAATCGACTTCGTACAGTTAACACCCTTTAGGAATTATTGTTATGTATTGGTGTGCACTGATGTTTTCTCAAACTGGGTAGAGGCATTTCCTGCCGCCACGGATGCTGCTGTGTTTACCGCAAAGGAAAATTGTGCAGAAATGTGTGTGTAGATAATGGTACCCCTAGAAGTAGGAGCAAAGCTTGAAATTGTACTATTGTGATCATAGATACTGCCACTAGTATTATGTAGCTTCGGAACCACTCCCAGATATTCACTTAACGAATCACCCTCTTCGAAAATTTGTTTTTGTTTTGGTATTTGTGTTTTTTTTGTTGTTTTTGGAAGATAACCTCATGCCATGATTGATCCGCACAATAATCAGAAATACACCAATGAGGTGACAGTACAGTACCTTATTGAGATGAGCCAGCATTTGAGAACTTGACATAAGAACTTGAAACTGTTGATTGCTGGTATGCCAAATACTAATTGTCTTGACTGTGAACCAAGAGACTGTGTGATTGTTCTTACGCTCAGGTTGCCTAATAGACAGGTGGAAAGGACCATACCAAGTTTTGTTGACAGCACTAAAGGTCGCCGAAAGAGAGACTTGGGTCCACTCGTCCCACTGCAAGAAGGTCGCTGACCCGGAGAGAACTCGTGACAAAGTAGTTTATTGCTCACATTCATCGAGTTTGTGTAGTTTGGTAACTGTGTGTTCGAAGTGAACTGTGTGTTCCAAGTGAACTGTGTGTTCAAAGAGCAAGGTGGAGAGCAAAGTGAACTGTGTGTTCCAAGTGAACTGTGTGTTTGTTACAGAGTAACTCCATTATATAAATTTTAGGGACAATATTATCATACAAGGAAGGAATGAATTGATAATATTGGCTTCTGTAACCTGAAGCCTAATTAACATCCCTACACTGTAGCCTTGGCTGAATAGACAATCCCAGCACACGGCCAGCTCAGCCCACTGATACAGCTAGCCCACATGCTGTGAAAGACACACCCACAGGTTGTATACCTGCACACTTGAAATCAGAGCTCACTCACTCAGAATCAATCTAGCTCTCAGAAGCATGGCTTGCTCATCACCAGGACCGATCTCCTTACTAAGGCTAAGTATCATACACAATATCTCATAGATAAATAGCATAGAATAGTTAAATATGTGTTTGTGGTAAAGTAGTTGTGAAATGATTGGCATAGAATAGTTAAATATGTAAATACATTTGACTTTAAGGTTAATAGTACTTGTGCAATCATGTGATTGTTGTGTGTTTGTGATAATACTCTATGAAATCTGTAATGAATTGGAACATTAGACAATCTGTAGAATAGCATCTCTGGTATACATACCTGGTATGGTGATTTATAACAGATTGTAGTGGTTTTGTATGGTGCATCTTGCTGAAGTATAGAAGTCAACACATACTTTCTTTTGTTACTGTAGTCATGTGCTTGTAGCAATGGCATGCTGATATTTGTGGTTACTTGGTGATCTGGTTTTGTGATGGCTCATAGGGACAGCATGAGATATGTGGTGCTGGTCCTGGAAGGCTGGAATTAGTTGGTTTTAGGCCTGAAAAGTTAGCATAATGTAGTACAGACTGGGATTGGCATATAATTACAGGCTACATTATATAACATAGCCAGCATACCATATGCTCTGGTTATTGAGATACTGCGTTGGCTTGGAATTGTGAAATGTGATTAGTTGGCTTGGAATTGTGAAAGGTGATTAGTTGGCTTGGAATTGTGAAAGGTGATTAGATTGCTTGGAATTGTGAAAGGTGATTAGATGGCTTGGAATTGTAATATAAGTTGGAATATAGTGGAGTCTTATGGCTTCTGCTATGTGATTATGGTGTAGCAAAGAATGCCATGTGTTTGGACTTGCAAATCTAAAATGGCTGCTGGCATTCCCTTTTGAACCATATGTTACAGACTTTGGAATCATGGGAGTTTTCCCAAAATGGAGTCTAGCTTCTGTCCCATGCGGTCTGTGGACAATGCAGCCACATGCTGCCCCTCCCCCACACACACACAAACACACACATACATATACTAAAACCAATCCCCTAAGGTATTTATTTAAGATATATATTGTCCAATATATATCAATAAATCTAGGATTTAGCCGAGTGCTTTGAGTAAATATCTCCCCAGTAATAAATACACACATACAGTACAGTACATACATCTCTCACACTTCTTTCATCCTATTTGTTTCTTATATAGTTTGAATCTGTGAAACTATTATATGGTGACTTGCATTGTATTTGACCAATACTGTTTAATGATAAAAGTGAATTCTATGAGTAGCAATTGTTTGTTGAAATACATTCTTATGATTTACATTCCATATGACTGGCGTGCATTCTTATATGAACAGAATATTCCTAATGATTTAAAGATATATATGTCTAAATGCAACCTCTGCGGGTTTGCTTATAAAAGGAAAATTATACATTTGCTTCAAAGATATGAAATATTGGGGGTAATTCCAAGTTGATCGCAGCAGGATTTTTGTTAGCAATTGGGCAAAACCATGTGCACTGCAGGGGAGGCAGATATAACATGTGCAGAGAGAGTTAGATTTGGGTGTGGTGTGTTCAATCTGCAATCTAATTTGCAGTGTAAAAATAAAGCAGCCAGTATTTACCCTGCACAGAAATAAAATAACCCACCCAAATCTAACTCTTTCTGCACATGTTATATCTGCCTCCCCTGCAGTGCACATGGTTTTGCCCAATTGCTAGCAAAAATCCTGCTGCGATCAACTCAGAATTACCCTCATAGTAATATAATACAAGCAATAGAATCAGACAGAGAAAAGGAGGGGAATAGAAAAGGAAAAAGTATACCCCCTTAACACGACCCCTTATCAGTGTTCAAAGAGCAAGGCAAAGAGAACCTTGTATCACTAGAGACTCTGTTCCGTGAAGACTGAGAGGCGGCACTGTTGAACACTACCTGAGCGTACTAAAGGATTGCAGAAAGACCAGTCATTGTAATTGATTTGTTATGAACAAGAGTTATTTTGTTCTATTTCTCTTTTCTCTCTTTCCCGCTGACAAACATTTTTTTTCAGGATATTCTATTTTTGCGAGGTTTTTTTATGAGGAGTCGAGTGTGGGACTGGAACTGGTTCTGGAGGAAGGAGTGATTTCCTTATAGGATCCCAGGATTAGGTAATCAGTTTGTTAAAGTCAGAGAAAAATCAAAGTTCTAGTAGTTATGGAGTTCAGAGGTAATCAGGAACAATCAGACAATGGCTATTCACACATTGCAGATAAAGAGCTCATTAATATATGTGGAAGAAAGGTTTATGAGTGGCTCTCCCCGAACTCCGAAGGTTTATGTTATTTAGGAAGGACACTACTTATAACCCTTGTTCAATGATGATCCAAAAATGGAAACAATGTTCAGAAAATGATAGGAATATGTAGATCATGAAAATTTTATATGTCACTGTCATGATTTGTTTGTGTCTTCTTCATCTACCCAGCAGAACCTCAATCGAATCCAAACATCCGTGTACAAAGACGTAGATACATGTATGTGTGAAATGTTCGTCGCAAATCAGACATTATAGGCCAAAACACTGTCCCAGCATACTCTATAGGTTGAATGTTGTCACACACCCAACCAGTGGTCCCGTGACCGCCGAGTGCATATAGAGGATGTCTCGTCCTTCTCCCTGTCTTCCCCAAATATAGTCAAGTGTCTGATTTGCGAAACGCATACATACATGTGTCTAGGTCACCGATTATTGTATGAAATATTTTTTTCTTATGTTAATAATTGATGGAAGTTATTGTTTGCTGCCAAAGGGTGGACTGTCGAAGTCAAAAATATTACATAAAAAGAATATACAAACTACACACATATAAGTCGCTACACTTGCAAATACGCGCAGCGAGCACAGCCATATATGGTAACACACGCATTTACACGGACATGCCACAGAGATGGATTCAACACTTATTTCATACAGTACATAACTATAATAATATCAAGCGCCAGACATCATGATGATTTAAAATTATATATAAATGAAGTAATGTCATGTATGTGTATTATTTGAACGAAACAAGATAGACCGGTCATATTTACTATTAAAGCAACCAGATTAATGTGTAGATTCATTTGACACTTGTTATAAAGTTGTAGGACATTGCAACAAATAATTATGATTATATGTATGTAAGCTAAAATCACTTTTATTAGAACAATAGATATTCCAAACAGGTAGTGGACAGGAAGCTTAGGCTAGCCCCTTTGGACGTCCCCAAGGCTGAACCTGTTCAGCATATACAAAGAGACTAGTGACTCATCATGAATGAGTGAGTCCCCTCCCCCAGAAACTAGATAACACATTGCTGACCACACAGTAGGGCAGTTGCTTTTTTGGTACCAGTTCCTGCGTTTATTTACAGAGAGAGTTGCTGGCAGACCAGTTCCTGCGTTTATTTACAGAGAGAGAGAGAGAGTGTGATATGGAAAGACGAATTTATATAACTTAAGGATAATGGTATTGTATGCTGGCATGTAACTGTATGTAACTGTGACTGTAACTGTATGTTTTAACTGCTTACTGTGTGAATTGTAACCATGTAACTATAGGTATACTGTACTTTGTAATATATCGAATCCATAGCCTTTTAATAACAAATATATACATCAATGAGCTTTGGAACTCAGATAATGTGTGGGTGTATTGTTTTCTCTTATGGGATGCAGTGTTTTGCGATATATAGCGCACATTCATGGGATATGGTAATAAGAGGTGCAGGCGTTTACAATATATATTAGAGCGGGCCTTTTAAATATTTGTGAGAAAGCAATTTGACATTCCCAGTACCCTTGTGTATCAGAATAATACTGACCCCTTATTTATTAGAATAATAGGGTCCCCAAACTTTGTTATAATTTTTTCAACTAAGGTACTGTCCCCTAAATTTCCCATTGCATTGTGTTATCATTAGTTTTTTGCCAACACTCTTATTTGCTTAATGCAATGCAATCCATTGATTAAAAGAAAACCCCACTAAAATGAGACAGGTCACTCACAAGTAGCATCTAAATGTACCATTATGAATTAAAGCTCAGAGCTTGGAGGAATTCTGAATAGAATGCCTGCAAGCTTGCCAAATGATCAATTTCTTAATTTAAATATTAGTTTACCTAGATAGCACTTAGTTTGTACTGTTATTGCCCACTAGTATTTACAGATCGCCAAGATATACCCAGTGCTCAGTAAATTCATCTGTATGTCTGTAAATCTGCCACCTACTGTACTGTGGGATATGTATCACGTGACTGGCGGTCGGGAGAGTGCCGGTCACCATACCGACACTCGCCACAGGTTCTATTCCCACTCTATGGGTGTCGTGGATACCTACAAGTGGGAATAGTCCCTGTTAGACGGCATGTCGACTGTTGGGATTGTGGGTGGGTGGGCGGTAGGTGCCTGTACTGTAGGTGCCGGTATTTTAAGCGGCGGTTTCCTGACCCCCGGTCATATAACTACATCCCGTACTGTGCATCTAACATATGCAGTTGCTAAAACCAAAAGCTTGTAGAATTAAATCACATATAGTACGTCACAAACTCAGCTTGCTTTCATGTTGTGCTGTAGCTGTTGTTAATTACATCCTTTACATCCATATGATAAACAAATCAGATCTTTTCCCCTTACCTGAAGTGTAACCAACAGGAAAAAGAATGTTATAATTAGGCATGAGGCCCAAAATGTGGTACCCCAGATCCTAATCATTTTTCCAAGTTGCTTGGCATCAACAAATCATTTTCAAAGATTGGTTTGCAAAGATATTCTATTTTCCATTGTAGACTATTCGTCTTTCGGAGCTGGAAAACCTAAGAAGAATATATAAATCAAAAGGTGCGTGTTATAAAATGTTTTAGTATTGAATATTTAAATTTCATATCACTTTGTAATATTATACTGTGCATTTGCAAATTACTGTAGTTACTGTATATTTAATACTGTAATAGCACAATTGTGATTTCCATCTGTTGCAATTACATACTATTTAAGAAGGCACCTATATAACATGTAGTTAATTACAATGTACCTAAAATACTTGTGTTGTATGTAGCTGAATGGGTGTGGGATGATAGATAGACAGTGTCTAGTTAGACAGTCAATCGACACCATATGTCGACAGGGTCAAAAGGTAGACATGAAAAAGGTAGGCAGTACAAAAGGTCGACAGGGTGAAAAGGTCAACATAAAAATGGTCCTGGCACGGAAGTGGAGCCATCGGGCGGGAGCGGAGGTGGCACTTGGCAATGAGATAATTTCCATACCGCCTCCTCCATAGTGTGAACGGGCCCCGGATCGAATCAACCCGGGTAACCCGTTCACACTGCACCTGACCCGGTAATAACCCTGCTTTATTCCCGGGTTGAAATATCGGGTCAAGGGACCCGGGAATAAGGGTCTTACCCCTTTCACACAGCACATTGACTCAAGTCGACCTGGCAATATACCAGGTTATTTATGCGATGTGAAAGGGGTATTAGAGATTTCAGATAATGAATGCGAGAGCTTAAACAGCTATGAAATGTGTATTTTTGTTAATTAACCTGATTGTTCTAAAAAGGATCCCAGCGGTCTGGATGGTCTCTCCTCTGGGCAGAAGTTGTGCTGGAACTTTCTGTCTCCCCAGCAGTTACTGTCTAGTTTTACTACATCTCCCAGCATGCTCCTTTGTGATTTCTGCTTTCTTTAGAAGTTACTACTTAGTAGGACTAAGAAGGGATTTCCTTTTTTTGCTGGCCCTCTGAAATGAATACTCCCCTAGTTATGTTTCAATGTGGTTTTAAAAAGGAATAGGCATGTCGGTCTCTCCAAATCTTGTGTTGCAGGAAGCTGTGTGTGTTTGGCAGCATCAGAGAAGTAGGAGGCAGAAGGAGCTGTTTATACTAGCATAGCCTGGGCAGCAGGTATTCTGAAGGCACTTGGTGGTCTGCTGGTGTACAGTATCCCTGTAAGATGCAGATGACAGGGCATAGTTGTTAGGGCTCTGCCATGTTGGTGAAGCGCAATGGCCGGTACCCGGAAGAGTTTGCTTGAGAAGTTTACATGAGATCTTGTTAGGTAATAATTATAAGATGTTGGTAAAAGCCATTTGGTGATTGTGTGATGTTACCTAGGAGGCTTGTGTTTTTTTTTATATTACCTTCCAATAAATGTGTGATTACAAGGCACCTTCTCCTTGTCTGCATGCGCGCTATATTTAAGAGGCTCAAGAATAAAGGTAGTCTTTAGGTCCTAAGGGGGACATTCTGACCTGATCGCTAGCTGCAGTTCTTCACAGCGCAGCGATCAGGTCAGAACTTCACATGCGCCGGCACCACAGAGCGCCGGCGCATGGCTACCTAGCGATCGTCTCTGCCTGATTGACAGACAAAGGCGGTCGCTGGGAGGGGGCGGCACGGCGGCGCATGGCTGTCGTTTTAGTGGGCGCTGTCCGGCCAAAGCAGGCGTGACCGGAGCGTGCTAAGGGCAGGACGCAGCGGCTGCGTGACATCACGCGCAGATGCTGCAACCCGGGCAGCGACGAGTAGCTCTTGGCCAGCACACAAAAGCTGCACTGGCCGGGAGCTACTCCTGAATTACAAAACCATCGCCGCTTTGTGATGCTTTTGCACTTTTAAACTTAGCACAGCTATGATCAAGTCTGAATCACCCCCTAAATCCGGTACCTTCACAATGTATGAGGAACAATGAATGGTACAGAATGACAGTTGCTCAAGTCAATTTATTGGTTCATAACAGGTGCAGGTAAGGGAGGGGTTAATCTAAACTACTCTGGTGGTCCCACACTACATGAAAATAGCACTTACTACATTTACTTACACATGCCCCATGGACAGAAGGCGCTCAGCAGCGTGTATTGAGCACTGGAGGTATACAATTATAAAAGGTAAAATTTGTATGTTCTAATTGTCCCTCTGTAAAGATTTACATATTAAAAATGGAATGCATATTGCTCTTGCTAGTTTATATATACACACACTCTATGTAAATGCTTCGACACTCATCTACAATGGGACATACTGTAAATCAATTTCATGACATGCCTCTCAGACCATGCCCTCTTTAGATCAATGTGCATAGGTGTTGCTTTCACAATCTACCTGAAATTATTTTTAAAAGTAGGTAAGTGTGGCACAC
Source organism: Pseudophryne corroboree (assembly GCF_028390025.1). NCBI lineage: Eukaryota > Metazoa > Chordata > Amphibia > Anura > Myobatrachidae > Pseudophryne > Pseudophryne corroboree. The sequence continues at coordinate 862,840,566 of NC_086444.1, read as the reverse complement.
ATACAGTATACTAGTGTATTTATAAAACATCAAATTAAGATTAGCATGAGGTATGTGTATAAACGGGTGTGGTATGGAAGGTAGATCGTAACTAGGTCGACCACTATTGGTCGACAGTAACTAGGTCGACAGGTCAAAAGGTCGACATGAGTTTTTTATGTTTTTTTGGTGTCGTTTTCTTCGTAGAGTGACCGGGAACCCCAATTAGTGCACCATCGGGCAAGGTGCCTCGCTCCGCTACCCCTTCGCTCGGCACAGATTACCATTCCAATCGTAGTCCACGTGGATCGTTAAGTATGAAAAGTTTCAAAAAAAAGAAAAAAATTGTGAAAAACTTATGTCGACCATTTGACCTGTCGACCGGATCCCGTATAAACATTTGTAGATTGTAAGATTAGGGTATGGGTGTCCTCTCCTGGTGTAGAGGGCACCTCCAAACACACAACAGTCAGGAAAACAGCAAACCAGTCTAGGGTTTTCGTGCAATTTAACCTTGGCTAGTTTTATTGTACAGTACATAAAACAAAACATAAAATTGAATCCTAGCCCATCTGGGCACTAACTAAACTAAGATTCCCTCTCTCTGTTTGGTAGGACCTAATGCCCCTACCATAAATACAGGCACATGCACAGTACTTAAATCACAGGGGCAAATTTACTAAAGCTTCTAAAAAAGGGAATTGGTTATGTTGCCCATAGCAACCAATCAGATGCTGTCCATCATTTCTCTATTGCCTTTTAGAAAATGAAAGACAGCATCTGATTGGTTGCTATGGGCAACATCAATTCTGTTTTAGAAGCTTTAGAAAAATTACCCCACAGTGTCTCATCGCAGGCCTGCGGCCAGTTTTCCCAGGTAGTCAGACCCTGAGCCAAGCCTTAAATTAGCCTGATCTCAGCTGAAGGTCTAGAGACCTAAAATGGGTCTTGTTGATAGAGCCCTCCCTTCTCACTTAAGGCCCATATAGACGGGCCGATGTGGGAGAGATGTGTTCTGAGTGAACCGCTCAGCACACATCTCTCCCGCTGCTCAGCTCAGCGCGATGTGTGCTGAGCGTGCGGGGGGAGACGGGGGGGCCGCTTATTTCACCCAGCGGGTGAAGTGAGCGACCCGCTAGATTGGCCTGCATGCAGGCCAATCTAGCAGCAGCGATAGCGATGCGCGGGGCTGCGCATCGCTATCACTGCAAGGGGTACACACGGAGCGATCCATCTTAAATTCTAGGCAATCTAGTCAGATTGCTTAGGATATCGCTCCGTGAGTACCCCCCTTTACATCCACACCCCCAGGACCAATTTCCAGCTTTTACTGAAAGCCCAAACGCTAATCAAGTCTGTTTAGCAAAATAGGCATTTCCTGGGGGTTTAAAATACATAGGCCAGAAACCTGGGACAAACATATCTCCGGTTTATCACTCACCAGTGCTTCTATCACAAGACATACAATATACAGACTCAAAAAACATGCCATAAATTCATAGGACTGAACTATGTTTCTTAAACTAACCTATCAACAAGGAGGCATGAGGTTTTATAAATAAAAAAAAATAAGATTTTACTTACCGATAAATCTATTTCTCGGAGTCCGTAGTGGATGCTGGGGTTCCTGAAAGGACCATGGGGAATAGCGGCTCCGCAGGAGACAGGGCACAAAAAGTAAAGCTTTTCCAGATCAGGTGGTGTGCACTGGCTCCTCCCCCTATGACCCTCCTCCAGACTCCAGTTAGGTACTGTGCCCGGACGAGCGTACACAATAAGGGAGGATTTTGAATCCCGGGTAAGACTCATACCAGCCACACCAATCACACCGTACAACTTGTGATCTAAACCCAGTTAACAGTATGATAACAGCGGAGCCTCTGAAAGATGGCTTCCTTCAACAATAACCCGAATTAGTTAACAATAACTATGTACAATTATTGCAGATAATCCTCACTTGGGATGGGCGCCCAGCATCCACTACGGACTCCGAGAAATAGATTTATCGGTAAGTAAAATCTTATTTTCTCTATCGTCCTAGTGGATGCTGGGGTTCCTGAAAGGACCATGGGGATTATACCAAAGCTCCCAAACGGGCGGGAGAGTGCGGATGACTCTGCAGCACCGAATGAGAGAACTCCAGGTCCTCCTTAGCCAGAGTATCAAATTTGTAAAATTTTACAAACGTGTTCTCCCCTGACCACGTAGCTGCTCGGCAAAGTTGTAATGCCGAGACCCCTCGGGCAGCCGCCCAAGATGAGCCCACCTTCCTTGTGGAGTGGGCCTTTACAGATTTAGGCTGTGGCAGGCCTGCCACAGAATGTGCAAGTTGGATTGTGCTACAGATCCAACGAGCAATCGTCTGCTTAGACGCAGGAGCACCCATCTTGTTGGGTGCATACAATATAAACAACGAGTCAGATTTTCTGACTCCAGCTGTCCTTGCAATATATATTTTTAATGCTCTGACAACGTCCAGTAACTTGGAGTCCTCCAAGTCACTTGTAGCCGCAGGCACTACAATAGGCTGGTTCAGATGAAATGCTGACACCACCTTAGGGAGAAAATGCGGACGAGTCCGCAGTTCTGCCCTGTCCGAATGGAAAATCAGATATGGGCTTTTGTAAGATAAAGCTGCCAGTTCTGACACTCTCCTGGCCGAAGCCAGGGCTAGAAGCATGGTCACTTTCCATGTGAGATATTTCAAATCCACCTTCTTTAGTGGTTCAAACCAATGAGATTTTAGAAAGTCCAAAACCACATTGAGATCCCACGGTGCCACTGGAGGCACCACAGGAGGCTGTATATGTAGCACTCCCTTAACAAAGGTCTGGACTTCAGGGACTGAAGCCAATTCTTTTTGAAAGAAAATCGACAGGGCCGAAATTTGAACCTTAATAGATCCCAATTTGAGACCCATAGACAATCCTGATTGCAGGAAATGTAGGAATCGACCCAGTTGAAATTCCTCCGTCGGAGCACTCCGATCTTCGCACCACGCAACATATTTTCGCCAAATTCGGTGATAATGTTGCACGGTTACTTCCTTCCTTGCTTTAATCAAAGTAGGAATGACTTCTTCCGGCATGCCTTTTTCCTTTAGGATCCGGCGTTCAACCGCCATGCCGTCAAACGCAGCCGCGGTAAGTCTTGAAACAGACAGGGACCCTGCTGAAGCAAGTCCCTCCTTAGAGGTAGAGGCCACGGATCTTCCGTGATCATCTCTTGAAGTTCCGGGTACCAAGTCCTTCTTGGCCAATCCGGAACCACTAGTATCGTCCTTACGCCTCTTTGCCGTATAATTCTCAATACTTTTGGTATGAGAGGCAGAGGAGGAAACACATACACCGACTGGTACACCCAAGGCGTTACCAGCGCGTCCACAGCTATTGCCTGCGGATCTCTTGACCTGGCGCAATACCTGTCCAGTTTTTTGTTGAGGCGAGACGCCATCATGTCCACCATTGGTCTTTCCCAACGGGTTACCAGCAAGTGGAAGACTTCTGGATGAAGTCCCCACTCTCCCGGGTGAAGATCGTGTCTGCTGAGGAAGTCTGCTTCCCAGTTGTCCACTCCCGGGATGAACACTGCTGACAGTGCTATCACATGATTCTCTGCCCAGCGAAGAATCCTTGCAGCTTCTGCCATTGCACTCCTGCTTCTTGTGCCGCCCTGTCTGTTCACATGGGCGACTGCCGTGATGTTGTCCGACTGGATCAACACCGGTTTTCCCTGAAGCAGAGGTTCTGCCTGGCTTAGAGCATTGTATATTGCTCTTAGTTCCAGAATGTTTATGTGAAGAGACGTTTCCAGGCTCGTCCATACTCCCTGGAAGTTTCTTCCTTGTGTGACTGCTCCCCAGCCTCTCAGGCTGGCGTCCGTGGTCACCAGGATCCAATCCTGTATGCCGAATCTGCGGCCCTCCAATAGATGAGCACTCTGCAACCACCACAGAAGAGACACCCTTGTCCTTGGAGACAGGGTTATCCGCAGGTGCATCTGAAGATGCGACCCTGACCATTTGTCCAACAGATCCCTTTGGAAAATTCTTGCGTGGAATCTGCCGAATGGAATTGCTTCGTAAGAAGCCACCATTTTTCCCAGGACTCTTGTGCATTGATGTACAGACACCTTTCCTGGTTTTAGGAGGTTCCTGACAAGCTCGGATAACTCCTTGGCTTTTTCCTCCGGGAGAAAAACCTTTTTCTGAACCGTGTCCAGAATCATCCCTAGGAACAGCAGACGAGTTGTCGGCATTAACTGGGATTTTGGAATATTCAGAATCCACCCGTGCTGTTTTAGCACTTCTTGAGACAGTGCTAATCCCATCTCTAGCTGTTCTCTGGACCTTGCCCTTATTAGGAGATCGTCCAAGTATGGGATAATTAATATGCCTTTTCTTCGAAGAAGAATCATCATCTCGGCCATTACCTTTGTAAAGACCCGAGGTGCCGTGGACAATCCGAACGGCAGCGTCTGAAACTGATAGTGACAGTTTTGTACAACGAACCTGAGGTACCCCTGGTGTGAGGGGTAAATTGGAACGTGGAGATACGCATCCTTGATGTCCAAGGATACCATAAAGTCCCCCTCTTCCAGGTTCGCTATCACTGCTCTGAGTGACTCCATCTTGAACTTGAACTTCTTTATGTACAGGTTCAAGGACTTCAGATTTAGAATAGGCCTTACCGAGCCATCCGGCTTCGGTACCACAAAAAGAGTGGAATAATACCCCTTCCCTTGTTGTAGAAGAGGTACCTTGACTATCACCTGCTGAGAGTACAGCTTGTGAATGGCTTCCAAAACCGTCTCCCTTTCGGAGGGGGACGTTGGTAAAGCAGACTTCAGGAAACGGCGAGGTGGATCTGTCTCTAATTCCAACCTGTACCCCTGAGATATTATCTGCAGGATCCAGGGATCTACCTGCGAGTGAGCCCACTGCGCGCTGTAATTTTTGAGACGACCACCCACCGTCCCCGAGTCCGCTTGAGAAGCCCCAGCGTCATGCTGAGGCTTTTGTAGAAGCCGGGGAAGGCTTCTGTTCCTGGGAAGGAGCTGCCTGTTGCTGTCTCTTCCCTCGACCTCTGCCTCGTGGCAGATATGAATAGCCCTTTGCTCTCTTATTTTTAAAGGAACGAAAGGGCTGCGGTTGAAAAGTCGGTGCCTTTTTCTGTTGGGGAGTGACTTGAGGTAGAAAGGTGGATTTCCCGGCTGTAGCCGTGGCCACCAAATCTGATAGACCGACTCCAAATAACTCCTCCCCTTTATACGGCAAAACTTCCATATGTCGTTTTGAATCCGCATCGCCTGTCCACTGTCGCGTCCATAAAGCTCTTCTGGCCGAAATGGACATAGCACTTACCCGTGATGCCAGTGTGCAGATATCCCTCTGTGCATCACGCATATAAAGAAATGCATCCTTTATTTGTTCTAACGACAGTAAAATATTGTCCCTGTCCAGGGTATCAATATTTTCAATCAGGGACTCTGACCAAACTACCCCAGCACTGCACATCCAGGCAGTCGCTATAGCTGGTCGTAGTATAACACCTGCATGTGTGTATATACTTTTTTGGATATTTTCCATCCTCCTATCTGATGGATCTTTAAGTGCGGCCGTCTCAGGAGAGGGTAACGCCACTTGTTTAGATAAGCGTGTTAGCGCCTTGTCCACCCTAGGAGGTGTTTCCCAGCGCTCCCTAACCTCTGGCGGGAAAGGGTATAATGCCAATAATTTCTTTGAAATTATCAGCTTTTTATCAGGGGCAACCCACGCTTCATTACACACGTCATTTAATTCTTCTGATTCAGGAAAAACTATAGGTAGTTTTTTCACACCCCACATAATACCCTGTTTAGTGGTACCTGTAGTATCAGCTAAATGTAACGCCTCCTTCATTGCCAAAATCATATAACGTGTGGCCCTACTGGAAAATACGGTTGATTCGTCACCGTCACCACTGGAGTCAGTGCCTGTGTCTGGGTCTGTGTCGACCGACTGAGGCAAAGGGCGTTTCACAGCCCCTGACGGTGTTTGAGTCGCCTGGACAGGCACTAATTGATTGTCCGGCCGTCTCATGTCGTCAAACGACTGCTTTAGCGTGTTGACACTATCCCGTAGTTCCATAAATAAAGGCATCCATTCTGGTGTCGACTCCCTAGGGGGTGACATCCTCATATTTGGCAATTGCTCCGCCTCCACACCAATATCGTCCTCATACATGTCGACACACACGTACCGACACACAGCAGACACACAGGGAATGCTCCTAACGAAGACAGGACCCACTAGCCCTTTGGGGAGACAGAGGGAGAGTTTGCCAGCACACACCAAAAGCGCTATATATAACAGGGATAGCCTTATAATAAGTGCTCCCTTATAGCTGCTTTATATATATCAAAATATCGCCATAAATTTGCCCCCCCTCTCTGTTTTACCCCGTTTCTGTAGTGCAGTGCAGGGGAGAGACCTGGGAGCCGTCCTGACCAGCGGAGCTGTGAGAGGAAATGGCGCCGTGTGCTGAGGAGATAGGCCCCGCCCCTTTTCCGGCGGGCTCGTCTCCCGCTATTTAGTGAATCCAGGCAGGGGTTAAATATCTCCATATAGCCTCTGGGGGCTATATGTGAGGTATTTTTAGCCTTTATATAGGTTACATTTGCCTCCCAGGGCGCCCCCCCCCAGCGCCCTGCACCCTCAGTGACTGCGTGTGAAGTGTGCTGAGAGGAAAATGGCGCACAGCTGCAGTGCTGTGCGCTACCTTTAGAAGACTGCAGGAGTCTTCAGCCGCCGATTCTGGACCTCTTCTGACTTCAGCATCTGCAAGGGGGCCGGCGGCGCGGCTCCGGTGACCATCCAGGCTGTACCTGTGATCGTCCCTCTGGAGCTGATGTCCAGTAGCCAAGAAGCCAATCCATCCTGCACGCAGGTGAGTTCACTTCTTCTCCCCTCAGTCCCTCGTTGCAGTGATCCTGTTGCCAGCAGGACTCACTGTAAAATAAAAAACCTAAGCTAAACTTTTTCTAAGCAGCTCTTTAGGAGAGCCACCTAGATTGCACCCTTCTCGGCCGGGCACAAAAATCTAACTGGAGTCTGGAGGAGGGTCATAGGGGGAGGAGCCAGTGCACACCACCTGATCTGGAAAAGCTTTACTTTTTGTGCCCTGTCTCCTGCGGAGCCGCTATTCCCCATGGTCCTTTCAGGAACCCCAGCATCCACTAGGACGATAGAGAAATAGGATTTTAATTACCTACCGGTAAATCCTTTTCTCGTAGTCTGTAGAGGATGCTCGGGTCCATATTACTACCATGGGGAATAGACGGGTCCACCAGGAGCCATTGGCCCTTTAAGAGTTTGAGAGTGTGGGCTGGCTCCTCCCTCTATGCCCCTCCTACCAGACTCAGTCAAGAAACTGTGCCCGAGGAGACGGACATCTTCGAGAGAAAGATTATACACAGATAGTGGCGAGATTCACACCAGCTCACACAACAAGGCAAACCAAGTAAACTAAGTTGAAACCCAGCAACAGCTGAACATTACTAAACCAAGTAACAAGGCAGTACTTAACTAAGAACAAAGCCGTACTGAACCAGATAACCACTGCAGGATAATGAAGTGCTGGGCGGGCGCCCAGTATCCTCTATGGACTACGAGAAAAGGATTTACCGGTAGGTAATTAAAAATAAGAATTTACTCACCGGTAATTCTATTTCTCATAGTCCGTAGTGGATGCTGGGGACTCCGTAAGGACCACGGGGATTAGCGGCTCCGCAGGAGACTGGGCACAACTATAAAGAAAGCTTTTAGACTACTGGTGTGCACTGGCTCCTCCCACTAAGACCCTCCTCCAGACCTCAGTTAGGATACTGTGCCCGGAAGAGCTGACACAATTAGGAAGGATTTTGAATCCCGGGTAAGACTCATACCAGCCACACCAATCACACCATATAACTCGTGATACAATACCCAGTTAACAGCATGATAACAACTGAGCCTCTCAACAGATAGCTCAACAATAACCCTTTAGTTAAGCAATAACTATATACAAGTATTGCAGACAATCCGCACTTGGGATGGGCGCCCAGCATCCACTACGGACTATGAGAAATAGAATTACCGGTGAGTAAATTCTTATTTTCTCTAACGTCCTAAGTGGATGCTGGGGACTCCGTAAGGACCATGGGGATTATACCAAAGCTCCCAAACGGGCGGGAGAGTGCGAATGACTCTGCAGCACTGAATGAGAGAACTCAAGGTCCTCCTCAGCCAGGGTATCAAATTTGTAGAATTTTGCAAACGTGTTTGCCCCTGACCAAGTAGCAGCTCGGCAAAGTTGAAGAGCCGAAACCCCTCGGGCAGCCGCCCAAGAAGAGCCCACTTTCCTCGTGGAATGGGCTTTCACTGATTTAGGATGCGGCAGTCCAGCCGCAGAATGTGCAAGCTGAATCGTACTACAGATCCAGCGAGCAATAGTCTGCTTAGAAGCAGGTGCACCCAACTTGTTGGGCGCATACAGGATAAAGAGCGAGTCAGTCTTCCTGACTCCAGCTGTCCTGGAAACATACATTTTTAGGGCCCTGACTACATCCAACAACTTGGAAGCCTCCAAGTCATTTGTAGCCGCAGGCACCACGATAGGTTGGTTCAGATGAAAAGCTGATACCACTTTTGGGAGAAACTGGGGACGAGTCCTCAATTCTGCCCTATCCATATGGAAAATCAGATAAGGGCTTTTACATGACAAAGCCGCCAATTCTGAAACACGCCTGGCCGAAGCCAAGGCCAACAACATGACCACTTTCCACGTGAGATATTTCAAATCCACGGTTTTCAGTGGCTCAAACCAATGTGACTTTAGGAAATCCAACACCACGTTGAGATCCCAAGGTGCCACTGGAGGCACAAAAGGGGGCTGAATATGCAGCACTCCCTTAACAAAAGTCTGAACTTCAGGTAGTGAAGCCAATTCTCTCTGGAAGAAAATCGATAGAGCCAAAATCTGGACCTTAATGGAACCCAATTTAAGGCCCATAGTCACCCCTGACTGTAGGAAGTGCAGGAACCGGCCCAGCTGAAATTCTTCCGTTGGGGCCTTCCTGGCCTCACACCACGCAACATATTTTCGCCATATGCGGTGATAATGGTTCGCGGTTACTTCTTTCCTAGCTTTTATCAGCGTTGGAATGACTTCCTCCGGAATGCCTTTTTCCTTCAGGATCCGGTGTTCAACCGCCATGCCGTCAAACGCAGCCGCGGTAAGTCTTGGAACAGACAGGGCCACTGCTGCAGCAGGTCCTGTCTGAGCGGTAGAGGCCATGGGTCCTCTGACATCATTTCTTGAAGTTCCGGATACCACGCTCTTCTTGGCCAATCCGGAACAATGAGTATAGTTCTTACTCCTCTTCTCCTTATTATCCTCAGTACCTTTGGTATGAGAGGAAGAGGAGGGAACACATAAACCGATCGGTACACCCACGGTGTTACCAGAGCGTCCACAGCTATCGCCTGCGGGTCTCTTAACCTGGCGCAATATTTTTCTAGCTTTTTGTTTAGGCGGGACGCCATCATGTCCACCTGTGGTTTTTCCCACTGGTTTACAATCATTTGAAAGACTTCAAGTCCCCACTCTCCCGGGTGGAGGTCGTGCCTGCTGAGGAAGTCTGCTTCCCAGTTGTCCACTCCCGGAATGAACACTGCTGACAGTGCTAACACGTGATTTTCCGCCCATCGGAGAATCCTTGTGGCTTCTGCCATCGCCGTCCTGCTTCTCGTGCCGCCCTGTCGATTTACATGGGCGACCGCCGTGATGTTGTCTGACTGGATCAGTACCGGCTGGTTTTGAAGCAGGGGTTTTGCCTGACTTAGGGCATTGTAAATGGCCCTTAGTTCCAGAATATTTATGTGCAGGGAAGTCTCCTGACTTGACCATAGTCCTTGGAAGTTTCTTCCCTGTGTGACTGCTCCCCAGCCTCGAAGGCTGGCATCCGTGGTCACCAGGACCCAGTCCTGTATGCCGAATCTGCGGCCCTCTTGAAGATGAGCACTCTGCAGCCACCACAGCAGAGACACCCTTGTCCTTGGAGACAGGGTTATCAGACGATGCATCTGAAGATGCGATCCGGACCACTTGTCCAACAGGTCCCACTGAAAGGTTCTTGCATGAAACCTGCCAAATGGAATCGCTTCGTAGGAAGCTACCATTTTTCCCAGGATCTGCGTGCAGTGATGCACCGACACCTGTTTTGGTTTTAGGGAGGCCTCTGACTAGAGATGACAGCTCCTTGGCCTTCTCCTCCGGGAGAAACACTTTTCTCTGTTCTGTGTCCAGAACCATCCCTAGGAACTGCAGGCGTGTCGTAGGGACCAGCTGTGACTTTGGAATGTTTAGAATCCAGCCGTGCTGCTGTAGCACTTCCCGAGATAGTGCTACCCCTACCAACAACTGCTCTCTGGACCTCGCCTTTATCAGGAGATCGTCCAAGTACGGGATAATTAAAACTCCCTTCCTTCGAAGGAGTATCATCATTTCCGCCATTACCTTGGTAAAGACCCTCGGAGCCGTGGAGAGACCGAACAGCAACGTCTGGAATTGGTAATGACAATCTTGTACCACAAACCTGAGGTACTCCTGGTGAGGATGGTAAATGGGGACATGTAGGTAAGCATCCTTGATGTCCAGCGATACCATGTAATCTCCCTCGTCCAGGCTTGCAATAACCGCCCTGAGCGATTCCATCTTGAACTTGAATTTTTTTATATATGTGTTCAAGGATTTCAAATTTAAAATAGGTCTCACCGAACCGTCCGGTTTCGGTACCACAAACATTGTGGAATAGTAACCCCTTCCTTGTTGAAGTAGGGGCACCTTTACGATCACTTGTTGTGAATACAGCTTTTGAATTGCCTGTAACACTGTCTCCCTGCCTGAGGGAGTGGTTGGCAAGGCAGATTTGAGGAAACGGCGGGGGGGGAGACGTCTCAAATTCCAGTTTGTACCCCTGAGATACTATTTAAAGGATCCAGGGATCCACCAGTGAGCGAGCCCACTGATTGCTGAAATTTTTGAGACGGGCCCCCACCGTACCTGGCTCCGCCTGTGGAGCCCCAGCGTCATGCTGTGGACTTAGAGGAAGCGGGGGAGGACTTTTGCTCCTGGGAACTGGCTGTATGCTGCAGCTTTTTCCCTCTACCTCTGCCTCTGGGCAGAAAGGACGCGCCTTTAACCCGCTTGCCCCTATTGGGCGGAAAGGACTGTACCTGATAATACGGTGCTTTCTTTGGTTGTGAGGGAACATGGGGTAAAAATGTAGACTTCCCAGCTGTTGCTGTGGAAACGAGGTCCGAGAGACCCTCCCCGAACAATTCCTCACCGTTATAAGGCAGAACTTCCATGTGTCCTTTGGAATCTGCATCACCTGTCCACTGCCGAGTCCATAACCCTCTCCTGGCAGAAATGGACATTGCACTAATTTTGGATGCCAGCCGGCAAATATCCCTCTGTGCATCCCTCATGTATAAAAGTGCGTCTTTTATATGCTCTACGTTTAGCAAAATAGTGTCCCTGTCTAGGGTATCTATATTTTCTGACAGGGAATCTGACCACGCAGCAGCAGCGCTGCACATCCAGGCTGAAGCTATAGCCGGTCTCAGTATCACACCCGTGTGTGTATATATAGATTTCAGGATAGCCTCCTGCTTTCTATCAGCAGATTCCTTCAGGGCGGCCGTATCCGGAGACGGTAGTGCCACCTTCTTTGACAAGCGTGTGAGCGCTTTATCCACCCTAGGGGATGTTTCCCAGCGTGACCTATCCTCTGGCGGGAAAGGGTACGCCATTAGTAACCTCTTAGAAATTACCATCTTTTTATCAGGGGAAGCCCACGCTTCTTCACACACTTCATTTAACTCTTCAGATGGAGGAAAAGCTACTGGTAGTTTTTTCTCTCCAAACATTATACCCTTTTTTGTGGTACCGGGGGTAACATCAGAAATGTGCAACACATTTTTCATTGCCTCAATCATGTAACTTGTGGCCCTACTGGAAGTTACATTAGTCTCTTCGTCGTCGACACTGGAGTCAGTATCCGTGTCGACATCTGTGTCAACCATCTGAGGTAGCGGGCGTTTTAGAGCCCCTGATGGTTTTTGAGACGCCTGGGCAGGCACAGGCTGAGAAGCCGGCTGTCCCACATTAGGTATGTCGTCAAACCTTTTATGTAAGGAGTCGACACTATCACGCAATTCCTTCCACAGCACCATCCACTCAGGTGTCGACCCCGCAGGGGGTGACATCACATTTACAGGCATCTGCTCCGCCTCCACATAAGCCTCCTCATCAAACATGTCGACACAGCCGTACCGACACACCGCAAACACACAGGGAATGCTCTGACAGAGGACAGGACCCCACAAAGCCCTTTGGGGAGACAGAGAGAGAGTATGCCAGCACACACCAGAGCGCTATATAACACTGGGATCCCACTATCAATGAGTGTTTTCCCTATAGCTGCTTTTTTATATATATTACATATATATATATATCTATACTGCGCCTAAATTTAGTGCCCCCCCTCTCTTTTTTACCCTTCTGTAGTATTCTCAGACTGCAGGGGAGAGCCAGTGAGCTTCCTTCCAGCGGAACTGTGAGGGAAAAATGGCGTCAGTGTGCTGAGGGAGAAGCCCCGCCCCCTTTTTGGCGGACTTTCTCCCGCTTTTTCTGTGATACTGGCAGGGGTAATTTTACATCTATATAGCCTCTGGGACTATATATGATGTATATTTTGCCAGCCAAGGTGTTATTTATTGCCCTCAGGGTGCCCCCCCCAGCGCCCTGCACCCATCAGTGACCGAAGTGTGAGGTGTACATGAGGAGCAATGGCGCACAGCTGCAGTGCTGTGCGCTACCTTGGTGAAGACCGAAGTCTTCTGCCGCCGATTTTCCGGACCTTCTTCGTGCTTCTGGCTCTGTAAGGGGGACGGCGGCGCGGCTCCGGGAACGAACACCAAGGTCGGGTCCTGCGGTCGATCCCTCTGGAGCTAATGGTGTCCAGTAGCCTAAGAAGCCCAAACTACCACCTGTTAGGTAGGTTCGCTTCTTCTCCCCTTAGTCCCTTGCTGCAGTGAGTCTGTTGCCAGCAGATCTCACTGAAAATAAAAAAACTAAATATACTTTCTTTCTAGGTGCTCAGGAGAGCCCCTAGTGTGCATCCAGCTCAGCCGGGCACAAGAATCTAACTGAGGTCTGGAGGAGGGTCTTAGTGGGAGGAGCCAGTGCACACTAGTAGTCTAAAAGCTTTCTTTATAGTTGTGCCCAGTCTCCTGCGGAGCCGCTAATCCCCGTGGTCCTTACGGAGTCCCCAGCATCCACTTAGGACGTTAGAGAAATCCTATTTTCTCTTACGTCCTAGAGTATGCTGGGGTCCATATTTCCATGGGGATGTACCAAAGCTCCCAGAATGGGAGGGAGAGCGCGGAGGCTCGTGTAGAACTGATTGACCAAACTTTAGGTCCTCAGAGGTCAAAGTATCGAACTTGTAGAACTTAGCAAACGTTTTCGACCCTGACCAAGTAGCCGCTCGGCAAAGCTGTAAAGCCGAGACACCCCGGGCAGCCGCCCAGGAAGAACCCACCGTAGAATACGCATGCTGGATAGTGAACCTGATCCAGCGAGAGATCGTCTGCTTAGAAGCAGGACACCCAATTTTCTTGGGATCATACAGGACAAACAGAGAGTTTGATTTTCTGTGACGAGCAGTCCTCTTCACATAGATTTTCAGAGCCCTTACAACGTCCAAGGACTCTGAAGTAATTGAGGAGTCAGTAGCAACTGGCACCACAATAGGTTGATTAATATGAAAAGCCGACACAACTTAGGAAGAAACTGCTGACGTGTCCGGAGCTCAACTCTATCTTCATGGAAGATCAAGTAGGGGCTCTTACAAGACAAAGCCCCCAACTCCGACACACGTCTAGCAGAAGCTAAGGCCAACAACGTGACAGCTTTCCACTTGAGAAACTTGACCTCAACCTCCGGTAGAGGCTCAAACCAATTCGATTGGAGGAACTGTAACACCACGTTAAGATCCCAGGGTGCACAAAGGGAGGCTGGATGTGCAGAACCCCTTTCAAGACAGTCTGAACCTCAGGGAGGGAAGCTAGTTGTTTCTGGAAGAAAATGGATAGGGCCGAAATCTGGACCTTTACGGATCCCAACCTCAGGCCCATATCCACACCTGCTTGCAGGAAGAAGAGAAACCGTCCCAGTTGAAACTCCACCGTAGGAAACTTCTTGGATTCACACCAAGAGACATACTTTTTCCAAATGTGATGGTAATGTTTAGATGTTACTCCTTTCTTAGCCTGTATCAGGGTAGGAATAACCTTGGTCAGAATGCCCTTTCAAGCTAATATCTGGCGTTCAACCTCCATGCCGTCAAACGTAGCCGCGGTAAGTGTTGATAAGCGCACGGTCCCTGTTGCAGTAGGTCCTCCCGAAGAGGAAGAGGCCTCGGATCTTCCAGCAGAAGACCAAGAAGATCCGCGTACCAAGCCCTTCTTGGCCAGTCTGGAGCAATGAGGATTGCCTGAACTCTTGTTCTCCTTATGAGTTTTAGAACTCTTGGAATGAGTGGAAGTGGAGGAAACACGTACACCGAATGGAACACCCACGGAGACACCTGGGTGTCCACTGCCACGGCTTGCGGGTCCCTTGATCTGGAACAATACTTCCGAAGCTTCTTGTTGAGACGGGAGGCCATCATGTCTATTTGAGGTACACCCCAAAGATCTGTCACTTCCGTGAACACCTCCGGATGGAGGCCCCACTCTCCTGGATGGAGATCGTGTCTGCTGAGGAAGTCTGCTTCCCAGTTGTCTACTCCCGGAATGAAGATTGCCGACAGTGCCAGGTACGCATCCTTGATATCCAGGGATACCAGAAACTCTCCCTCCTCCAGACCTGAGATCACTGCCATGAAAGACTCCATTTTGAATTTGAACACCTTCAGATACGGGTTCAGCGATTTCAAGTTCAAAATTGGTCTGACCGAACCATCCGGTTTTGGTACCACGAAAAGGTTCGAATAATAACCCTTGTTTTGCATATGAGGTGGAACTGGAACAATTACCTGTGACTTTTCCAATTTTAGAATGGCTTCCTGTAGGATAGCCCTGTCTGTCAGCAAGGCCGGCAAGCCTGATTTAAAGAATCGGTCAGGCGGGAGTTCTTGAAACTCCAGTCTGTACACCTGGGACACAATATCCTGTACCCAGGGATCCAGGCCGGACGACACCCAGACGTGCCCGAAACGACTGAGTCTCGCACCCACCAACTCTACCTCCAGGCTATGCGGTCCACCGTCATGCTGAGCATTTTGATGAAACAGAAGCAGGTTTCTGGTCCTGGGAGCCTGTGGGAGCAGGCTTTTTGGATTTCGCACGGCCACCTCTAAAGAAGGTGGTAGGAGGCTTAGACTTTTTGGCCTTAGCGGTCCGAAAGGACTGAGAAGCAGCTGAAGAAAATGGTTTCTGTGTAGGAGGTGTAGCAGAGGGAAGGAAAGGTGACTTACCCACGGTTGCCGTGAAAATCATTGCATCCAATGCTTCCCCAAATAGAGCCTGACCTGTGTAGGGTAGGTTCTCCACACTTCTCCTGGACTCCGCGTCTGCAGACCATTGGCGTAGCTAGAGTCCCCTGCGAGCAGATACCGACATGGAAGAAATCCGCGCAGTCAACGTACCCAGGTCCTTCATAGATTCCACCATGAACCCCGCAGAATCCTGTATGTTACGTAAAAACAATTCAATGTCACTTCTATCCATTGTATCCAAATCCTCTAGTAATGTGCCTGACCACTTTACTATGACTTTAGAAATCCATGCACAGGCAATAGTGGGCCTTAACGCCACTCCTGAAGCAGTGTAAATGGATTTGTGCGTAGTGTCAATCTTACGATCAGCCGGTTCTTTTAACGCAGTAGATCCAGGGACAGGTAAAACCACCTTTTTAGACAGTCTGGAGACAGATGCGTCAACAATGGGTGGGTTTTCCCATTTTTTCCTATCCTCCTCAGGGAAGGGAAAAGCAACCAGAACCCTTTTTGGGATCTGGAATTTTTTCTCCGGATTTTCCCTAGATTTTTC
Source organism: Pseudophryne corroboree (assembly GCF_028390025.1). Classification (NCBI taxonomy): domain Eukaryota; kingdom Metazoa; phylum Chordata; class Amphibia; order Anura; family Myobatrachidae; genus Pseudophryne; species Pseudophryne corroboree. The sequence continues at coordinate 862,824,449 of NC_086444.1, read as the reverse complement.
AAATATAGCGTTTAATTCTTTAGACGCAGGGAAGGTTAGCGAGGCTTTCTTATTATCTGTGAAGTAAGCCTCCTCAACCTGCTCAGGTGTTGTGTCAGTAATGTTTAACACATCTCTAATGGCCTCAATCATGAGCTGCATGCCCTTGGCAAGGGATGCCGCCCCCCTCAGCACATCCCCATCACCGTCTGCATCCAACTTAGAACCAGCTTCCCTGCGGCTGTGCAATACTATACACATCAGGCACCTGGTGAACAACTATTCTCAGCATGGCTAAATTGGATGCTTAAATATATGAGTAAATCTTAGAAGTAAATATACTTATTTATTTATTATACTTCAGTATGTAGGTAAAAATCAAATCCCCAGAATGCTATATATCTGCTGGGATGTAGTCGGGATCCCGGCGGTCAAAATCCTGACGCCAGAATCCCAACCACCAGAATGCTGGCAGCGCCACCACGGCTATTCCCTCGCCTGGGTGTCCAGGTCATGCATGGAGGTGGAATAGAACCTGTAGCGAGAACAGCGAGCCCGCCCCCCTGTCGGCATTCTGGCGGTCGGGATTCTGGCGGTCTGGATTTTGATTGCCGGGATCCCGTACCCAACGCATATCTGCCAACCTAGCTTCTTTTCATTGCTGCTACTTTTATTTCTCTAACGTCCTAGTGGATGCTGGGGACTCCGTAAGGACCATGGGGAATAGACGGGCTCCGCAGGAGACTGGGCACTCTAAGAAAGATTTAGTACTACTGGTGTGCACTGGCTCCTCCCTCTACTAACCCACACACTCCGGTCACTGTAGGGTGCAGGGCGCAGGGGGGGGCGCCCTGGGCAGCAATTGATTACCTCCTGGCAAAAAGCAGCATATATACAGTTGGACACTGTTATATGCATGAGCCCCCGCCATTAATTTTACACAAAATCGCGGGAGAAGCCCGCCGCTGAGGGGGCGGGGCCTTCTTCCTCAGCACTCACCAGCGCCATTTTCTCTCCAGAGCTCCGCTGAGAGGAAGCTCCCCAGGCTCTCCCCTGCAGAAGCACGATAGAGAGGGTGAAAAAGAGAGGGGGGGCACATAAATTTGGCATAAAAACAATATATACAGCAGCTACTGGGTTAACACTAAGTTACTGTGTGATTCCTGGGTCATATAGCGCTGGGGTGTGTGCTGGCATACTCTCTCTCTGTCTCTCCAAAGGGCCTTGTGGGGGAACTGTCTTCAAATAGAGCATCCCCTGTGTGTGTGGTGTGTCGGTACGTGTGTGTTGACATGTCTGAGGTAAAAGGCTCCCCTAAGGAGGAGATAGAGCAAATATGTGTGTGAGAGGGTGTCTCCGTCGACAACGCCGACACCTGTTTGGATATGTGTAAATGCTGAGGTGAATTTATTGCACAAAAGATTAGAGAACAGACAGGAAATCTACCCATGTCTGTCCCTATGTCACAGAGACCTTCAGAGTCTCACAATGCTCACTATCCAAAATAATAAACACTGATATCGACACGGAGTTTGACTCCAGTGTCGACTACGATAATGCAAAGTTACAGCCAAAATGGCTGAAAGGTATTCAATATATGATTATTGTAATAAAAGATGATTTGCATATCACTGATGACTCATTTGTCCCTGACACAAGGGTACACATGTTTAAGGGGAACAAAGCTGAGGTAAATTTCCCTCCTCTCATGAGGAAAAAGAGCGGGAATCTCCAGACAAGAGACTGCAGCTTCCCACAAAAAATTCTCAGGCAGTATCCTTTCCCCACTAGGGCCAGGATGTGATGGGAATCTTCCCCTAGGGTGTCACGTTTGCATAGAAGGTAGCACTAGCTATTCTCAGGGATCCTGCAGATAGCGTGCACATTCTAGTACAGGTTGTGTATCCCATATCCAAATATTCCGAAATACGGAATATTCCGAAATACGAACTTTTTTGAGTGAGACTGAGATAGTGAAACCTTTGTTTTTTGATGGCTCAATGTACACAAACTTTGTTTAATACACAAAGTTATTAAAAATATTGTATTAAATGACCCCCAGGCTGTGTGTATATAAGGTGTATATGAAACATAAATGAATTGTGTGAATGTAGACACGCTTTGTTTAATACACAAAGTAAAAAAAAATATTGTCTAAAATTACCTTCAGGCTGTGTGTATAAGGTGTATATGAAACATAAAAGCATTCTGTGCTTATATTTAGTTCCCATCACCATGATATCTCATTATGGTATGCAATTATTCCAAAATACGGAAAAATCCCATATCCAAAATACCTCTGGTCCCAAGCATTTGGGATAAGGGATACTCAACCTGTACACTACTCAGACCGGCGATTGTGTCGGCATGGGTTTATAGCGCTGTGGCAGCGTGGACAGGTACCTTATCAGCAGAGATTGAGACCCTAATATGCATATACAGGTTGAGTATCCCTTATCCAAAATGCTTGGGACCAGAGGTATTTTGGATATCGGATTTTTCCGTATTTTGGAATAATTGCATACCATAATGAGATATCATGGCAATGGGACCTAAATCTAAGCACAGAATGCATTTATGTTTTATATGCACCTTATACACACAGCCTGAAGGTAATTTTAGCCAATATTTTTTATAACTTTGTGCATTAAACAAAGTGTGTCTACATTCACACAATTCATTTGTGTTTCATATACACCTTATACACACAGCCTGAAGGTAATTTAATACAATATTTTTAATAACTGTGTGTATTAAACAAAGTTTGTGTACACTGAGCCATCAGAAAACAATAGTTTCACTATCTCACTCTCGCTCAAAAAAGTCCGTATTTCGGAATATTCCGTATTTCGGATATCTGGATATGGGATACTCAACCTGTATGTATATGTATATGTATATATGTATATATATATATATATATATATATATATATATATATATATATATATATATATATATATATATATAGAGAGAGATATATATATATATATATATATATATATAGAGAGATATATAGAGATATATATATATATATATATACATACACACACACACACATGAGAGAGAGAGAGAGATATATATATATATATAGATAGATATATATATATATTAAAGATGCTGTCTTAAGAGATAGGTGTATATATATATATATATATATATATATATATATATATATATATATATATATATATATATATATATATATATATATATAAATATATAAAACATGCCCAAAGAGACCTAGAGTCAAAGCTATGTCGATTTCTGCTTGACGTGTCCTGTAGAATGTGCAATGGACAGATGATGCAGACTTAAGAGGCATATGGAAGGCTGAGGATTGTGTGGAGAAGGGTTCTCGGACCTGGTCTCCACAGCTATAGCTGGTAATTCTGATATTTTGCTTTATATTCCTGCACAGCCTAGGAAAGCACGACATTATCAAATGCAGCCTTTCGAATAAAGAAACAAGAAAGTCAGAGGTGCGTCCTTTCTTGCTAGAGGCGGGGGCAGAGGAAAGAAGCTGCACAACACAGCTAGTTCCCAGGAACAGAAGTCCTCCCCGGCCTCTACAAAGATCCACCGCATGTCGCTGGGGCTCCACAGGCGGAGCTAGGCCCGATGGGGGCACGCCTTCGTAAGTTCAGCCACAAGTGGGTTCACTCCCTGTTAGATCCCTGGGCAATAGATATTGTGTCTCAGGGATACAAGCTGGACTTTGAGAAGATGCCCCCTCACCGACGGCCCTGCCGGCTTCCCCCCACGAGAGGGAAACAGTGTTAACTGCAATTCACAAATTGTATCTTCAACAGGTGGTGGTCAAGGTTCCCCTCCTTCAACAAGGAGGGGGTTATTATTCGACCATGTTGTAGTCCCGAAACCAGACGGTTCGGTCGGACCCATATTGAATTTAAAATCCCTGAACATATACCTGAAAAGGTTCAAGTTCTAAGAGCGGTTATTGCAAGCCTGAAAGGGGGAGGTTTTATGGTGACTCGGGACATAAAGGATGCATACCTTCATGTCCCCATTTATCCACCTCATCAGGCGTACCTCAGAATTGCGGTACGGGATTGCCTTGCCTTCACATCAATATCCTGGAACTAAGGGCCATATACAACGCCCTAAGTCAAGCGGAGACCCTGCTTCGCGACCAACCGGTTCTGATTCAGTCAGACAATATCACCGCAGTGGCTCATGTAAACCACGGCACAAGGAGCAGGGTGGCGATGGTAGAAGCCACCAGAATTCTTCACTGGGCGGAGAATCACTTAAGCGCACTGTCAGCAGTGTTCATTCCGGGAGTGGACAACTGGGAAGCAGACTTCCTCAGCAGGCACAACCTCCACCCGGGAGAGTGGGGACTTCATCAAGAAGTCTTCGCGCAGCTTGTAGGTCGGTGGGAACTGCCACAGGTGGACATGATGGCATCCCGCCTCAACAAAAAGCTACAGAGGTATTGCGCCAGGTCAAGAGACTCTCAGGCGATAGCTGTAGACGCACTGGTGACACCGTGGATGTTCCAGTCGGTTTATGTGTTTCCTCCTTTTCCTCTCTTACCCAAGGTGCTGAGAATCATAAGGAAAAGAGGAGTGAGAACAATACTCATTGTTCCGGATTGGGCAAGACGGACTTGGTATCCAGAGCTGCAAGGAATGCTCACAGAGGACCCATGGCCTCTGCCTCTAGGGCAGCATCTGTTGCAGCAGGGACCTTGTATGTTCCAAGATTACCGCAGCTGCGTTTGAGGGCATGGCGGTTGGACGCCGGATCCAAGTAGAAAAGAGGGATTCCGGATGAGGTTATTCCTACGCTGATAAGGGCTAGGAAGGACATGGGTGTGAGGCCAGGAATGCCTCTACAGAGGAAGTCCAGCTGGGCCGTTTCCTTCACTTCCTACAGTCGGGAGTGACTTTGGGCCTAGAATTGGGGTCCGTTAAGGTCCAGATTTCGGCCCGATCCATTTTCTTTCATACAAAAACTAGCTTCTCTATCCTGAAGTTCAGACGTTTGTAAAGGGAGTGCTGCATATTCAGCCCCTTTTTTGTGCCACCAGTGGCACCTTGGGATCTAAACGTGGTGTTGAGTTTCCTGAAATCTCACTGGTTTGAGCCGCTTAAGACCGTGGAGTTTAAATATCTCACGTGGAAAGTGGTCAAAAATTGGCGGCTTTGTCATGTAAAAGCCCCTATCTGGTTTTCCATATGGACAGGGCAGAATTACGGACTCGTCCGCAATTTCTGCCAAAGGTGGTGTCATCTTTTCATGTGAACCAACCTATTGTGGTGCCTGCGGCTACTCATGACTTGGAGGATTCCAAGTTACTAGATGTAGTCAGGGCTTTGAAGATTTATGTAGCCAGATCGGCTAGAGTCAGGAAACCTGACTCGCTGTTTATCCTGTATGCATCCAACAAGCTGGGTGCTCCTGCTTCAAAGCAAACTATTGCTCGCTGGATCTGTAACACGATTCAGCAGGCTCATTCTGCGGCTGGCTTGCCGCCTCCAAAATCAGTAAAAGCCCATTCCACAAGGAAGGTGGGCTCTTCTTGGGCGGCTGCCCGAGGGGTCTCGGCATTACAACTTCCGAGCAGCTACTTGGTGTACTTGCCGAGCAGCTACTTGGTCGAGTTCAAACACTTTTGCAAAGTTCTACAAGTTTGATACCCTGGCTGAGGAGGACCTTGTGTTTGCTCATTCGGTGCTGCAGAGTCACCCGCACTCTCCCGCCCGTTTGGGAGCTTTGGTATAATCCCCATGGTCCTTACGGAGTCCCCAGCATCCACTAGGACGTTAGAGAAATAAGATTTTACTCACCGGTAAATCTATTCCTCGTAGTCCATAGTGGATGCTGGGCGCGCCGTCCCAAGTGCGGACTTCTTTTGCAATACTTGTATATAGTTATTGCTTAAATAAGGGTTACGTTATGGTTGCATCAGGTTTGTCTGATGCTCTGTTGTTGTTCATACTGTTGACTGGGTATGTTATCACAAGTTATACGGTGTGGTTGGTGTGGCTGGTATAAGTCTTACCCTGGATTCCAAAATCCTTTCCTTGTAATGTCAGCTCTTCCGGGCACAGTTTCCTTAACTGAGGTCTGGAGGAGGGGCATAGAGGGAGGAGCCAGTGCACACCAGTAGTACTAATCTTTCTTAGAGTGCCCAGTCTCCTGCGGAGCCTGTCTATTCCCCATGGCCCTTTCGGAGTCCCCAGTATCCACTACGGACTACGAGAAATAGATTTACCGGTGAGTAAAATCTTATTTTATTTCCCATCAACAATTAACTGCTAAAATAGAATACAGAAGCTAAAGGCATTAGGATTAATTTAGCTGTTACGGCAACTGAAATACAAGTGATATTACATACAGATTACTGCACTATACAGCAACAAGTGGGCAGATAGGATGCTGTCTATTGTGCATCATAAGCTTTTACTATACAGTGTTGTACAGTAACAAGACTGAACTTTTCCTATTTACATATAGAGACATTTATAAACCCTAACAAAGGGCAGTAGTATTAGTGTATAAGAAACATGCATCACAGACTCAAACATGAATGCAGGAACAGCTTCATTAATTACAGTCTATCCCATTGCAAAACCAGACTGACGTAAATGAGTGTAAAAGGGATAAAACCCTGACATGCTTCCATTACTAACCATTCCTCCTGCAGCAGGGTTCCTTCCTCTGTCTGTGGATGAACAGAACACAATGACAATCACACACACAGTCAGCTTGCAGTAAACTGTGGACGGGTCCCTTCCGTACCGAGCACTGGGCAGATGACTGGTAATATGGGCATCACTGCAAGCGGAACCTGATCAGTCAGCCACAGAGATCCAGCTCACATCTTGCTGTAAGGACGTGGAGGCACGGCAACTGGGAGAGAGACAACAGCTCCAGCGAAATCCCGGTCTGGATTTATCACAGCTCAAGCTCCAGTTTACTTAAAATGAACGTCTCATTTCCTTGCGCCGACTCACAGTTGAATTCTAGCCGTATTTTCAGGATTGCTTAAGCAAACCATTCACCATTAACACTTGTTGAATTAATAGAACAGTAATTCACAGAGTGATCTCCTTAAGGGGGGTACACAAAAATAAGTGAATAAGAATCCATATTAAAATAGTAAAATAATACAAGGTAATACATCTAAAGGTTATTTTATCTGTAAATGTGCTCGTTAATTAGCACTCCTTTTCTCTGTGTGATAATACTCCTCTGTTTTTTCAGAATACAGTTTAACCCTCAGTCAGGCACAGCTGGCCTGACAGGTGCCGCAAAACTGTTCTCGCTCCCCTCTTCACCCCAAGGGGGCGCAGGGGCCTGTCCCTACTAGTATCTTCCTTTGTTCGTCGGGAGGCTTGCCACCTAGCAACAGCTGGTGGGTTAGGTGCAAGCCTCCCTGACGATCGCTGGAAGGGTGGTATTCATGTGACCGCCGGTCAGCTGACCGACAGTCACATGACCTCCTCCACCAGCCCGACGGTTTACTATCCCGATGGTCGGCATGCCGACCAACAGGGACTATTTCCACTCGTGGGTGTCCACGACACCCATAGAGTGGGAATAGAACCAGTGGCGACCGCAGGTCGCTACCGAGCCCGCAGCGTGGCGAGCTTGCTGCACTCGCCCCTCCCCGCCGGGATCCTGGCGTCGGTATGCTGCCGGGATCCTGGCGTCGGTAAGCTGACCGGCGGTCTCCTGACCGCCGGTCAGCAGTACTACACCCCGCTGGAAGGGTAAAGTGAAAGAAACTTTCACTTACCCTTCCACAGCCTGGGGAGAGCGGGGACAGAGCTGCGGGTCACGCGCGCGCATTCTGGGCACGTGTGCGCGCACCATATAAGGCGCTAGGCCCCGCCCCCAGGTTAGATTTTACCTCAGCGCTGCAGGATGGAGGACACAGTGTCTGTTTCAGCCACAGACACCCTGATAGTGTCCCCACAACGCAGCAAGAGAGGCAGGCAGCCTTCTAGGAAGAGCCTAGAAAAAGCTGCTGACACAACAACTTCCTCAGATGAGGATATAATATTTAAAATAGAGATGAGCGGGTTCGGTTTCTTTGAATCCGAACCCGCACGAACTTCACTTTTTTTTTCACGGGTCCGAGCGACTCGGATCTTCCCGCCTTGCTCGGTTAACCCGAGCGCGCCCGAACGTCATCATGACGCTGTCGGATTCTCGCGAGACTCGGATTCTATATAAGGAGCCGCGCGTCGCCGCCATTTTCACACGTGCATTGAGATTGATAGGGAGAGGACGTGGCTGGCGTCCTCTCCATTAGAATAGATTAGAAGAGAGAGAGAGAGAGAGAGATTGTGCAGACAGAGTTTACCACAGTGACCAGTGCAGTTGTTGTTAAGTTAACTTTTATTTAATATATCCGTTCTCTGCTATATCCGTTCTCTGCCTGAAAAAAACGATACACAGCAGTCACACAGTGTGACTCAGTCTGTGTGCACTCAGCTCAGCCCAGTGTGCTGCACATCAATGTATAAAAGCTTATAATAATTGTGGGGGAGACTGGGGAGCACTGCAGGTTGTTATAGCAGGAGCCAGGAGTACATAATATTATATTAATTTAAAATTAAACAGTGCACACTTTTGCTGCAGGAGTGCCACTGCCAGTGTGACTAGTGGTGACCAGTGCCTGACCACCAGTATAGTAGTATATTGTTGTATACTATCTCTTTATCAACCAGTCTATATTAGCAGCAGACACAGTACAGTGCGGTAGTTCACGGCTGTGGCTACCTCTGTGTCGGCAGTCGGCACTCGGCAGGCAGTCCGTCCATCCATAATTGTATAATTATATACCACCTAACCGTGGTATTTTTTTTTCTTTCTTTATACCGTCGTCATAGTCATACTAGTTGTTACGAGTATACTACTATCTCTTTATCAACCAGTGTACAGTGCGGTAGTTCACGGCTGTGGCTACCTCTGTGTCGGCAGTCGGCAGGCAGTCCGTCCATCCATAATTGTATTATTATAATATATACCACCTAACCGTGGTTTTTTTTTCATTCTTTATACCGTCATAGTGTCATACTAGTTGTTACGAGTATACTACTATCTCTTTATCAACCAGTGTACAGTGCGGTAGTTCACGGCTGTGGCTACCTCTGTGTCGGCAGTCGGCAGGCAGTCCGTCCATCCATAATTGTATTATAATATATACCACCTAACCGTGGTTTTTTTTTCATTCTTTATACCGTCATAGTGTCATACTAGTTGTTACGAGTATACTACTATCTCTTTATCAACCAGTGTACAGTGCGGTAGTTCACGGCTGTGGCTACCTCTGTGTCGGCAGTCGGCAGGCAGTCCGTCCATCCATAATTGTATTATAATATATACCACCTAACCGTGGTTTTTTTTTCATTCTTTATACCGTCATAGTCAGTCATACTAGTTGTTACGAGTATACTACTATCTCTTTATCAACCAGTGTACAGTGCGGTAGTTCACGGCTGTGGCTACCTCTGTGTCGGCAGTCGGCAGGCAGTCCGTCCATCCATAATTGTATTATAATATATACCACCTAACCGTGGTTTTTTTTTCATTCTTTATACCGTCATAGTCAGTCATACTAGTTGTTACGAGTATACTACTATCTCTTTATCAACCAGTGTACAGTGCGGTAGTTCACGGCTGTGGCTACCTCTGTGTCGGAACTCGGCAGGCAGTCCGTCCATCCATAATTGTATTATTATAATATATACCACCTAACCGTGGTTTTTTTTTTCATTCTTTATACCGTCATAGTCAGTCATACTAGTTGTTACGAGTATACTACTATCTCTTTATCAACCAGTGTACAGTGCGGTAGTTCACGGCTGTGGCTACCTCTGTGTCGGCAGTCGGCAGGCAGTCCGTCCATCCATAATTGTATTATAATATATACCACCTAACCGTGGTTTTTTTTTCATTCTTTATACCGTCATAGTCAGTCATACTAGTTGTTACGAGTATACTACTATCTCTTTATCAACCAGTGTACAGTGCGGTAGTTCACGGCTGTGGCTACCTCTGTGTCGGAACTCGGCAGGCAGTCCGTCCATCCATAATTGTATTACAATATATACCACCTAACCGTGGTTTTTTTTTCATTCTTTATACCGTCATAGTCAGTCATACTAGTTGTTACGAGTATACTACTATCTCTTTATCAACCAGTGTACAGTGCGGTAGTTCACGGCTGTGGCTACCTCTGTGTCGGCAGTCGGCAGGCAGTCCGTCCATCCATAATTGTATTATAATATATACCACCTAACCGTGGTTTTTTTTTCATTCTTTATACCGTCATAGTCAGTCATACTAGTTGTTACGAGTATACTACTATCTCTTTATCAACCAGTGTACAGTGCGGTAGTTCACGGCTGTGGCTACCTCTGTGTCGGAACTCGGCAGGCAGTCCGTCCATCCATAATTGTATTACAATATATACCACCTAACCGTGGTTTTTTTTTCATTCTTTATACCGTCATAGTCAGTCATACTAGTTGTTACGAGTATACTACTATCTCTTTATCAACCAGTGTACAGTGCGGTAGTTCACGGCTGTGGCTACCTCTGTGTCGGCACTCGGCAGGCAGTCCGTCCATCCATAATTGTATTACAATATATACCACCTAACCGTGGTTTTTTTATACCACCTAACCGTGGCAGTCCGTCCATAATTGTATACTAGTATCCAATCCATCCATCTCCATTGTTTACCTGAGGTGCCTTTTAGTTCTGCCTATAAAATATGGAGAACAAAAAAGTTGAGGTTCCAAAATTAGGGAAAGATCAAGATCCACTTCCACCTCGTGCTGAAGCTGCTGCCACTAGTCATGGCCGAGACGATGAAATGCCAGCAACGTCGTCTGCCAAGGCCGATGCCCAATGTCATAGTACAGAGCATGTCAAATCCAAAACACCAAATATCAGAAAAAAAAGGACTCCAAAACCTAAAATAAAATTGTCGGAGGAGAAGCGTAAACTTGCCAATATGCCATTTACCACACGGAGTGGCAAGGAACGGCTGAGGCCCTGGCCTATGTTCATGGCTAGTGGTTCAGCTTCACATGAGGATGGAAGCACTCAGCCTCTCGCTAGAAAACTGAAAAGACTCAAGCTGGCAAAAGCACCGCAAAGAACTGTGCGTTCTTTGAAATCCCAAATCCACAAGGAGAGTCCAATTGTGTCGGTTGCGATGCCTGACCTTCCCAACACTGGACGTGAAGAGCATGCGCCTTCCACTATTTGCATGCCCCCTGCAAGTGCTGGAAGGAGCACCCGCAGTCCAGTTCCTGATAGTCAGATTGAAGATGTCAGTGTTGAAGTACACCAGGATGAGGAGGATATGGGTGTTGCTGGCGCTGGGGAGGAAATTGACCAGAAGGATTCTGATGGTGAGGTGGTTTGTTTAAGTCAGGCACCCGGGGAGACACCTGTTGTCCGTGGGAGGAATATGGCCGTTGACATGCCAGGTGAAAATACCAAAAAAATCAGCTCTTCGGTGTGGAGGTATTTCACCAGAAATGCGGACAACAGGTGTCAAGCCGTGTGTTCCCTTTGTCAAGCTGTAATAAGTAGGGGTAAGGACGTTAACCACCTCGGAACATCCTCCCTTATACGTCACCTGCAGCGCATTCATAATAAGTCAGTGACAAGTTCAAAAACTTTGGGTGACAGCGGAAGCAGTCCACTGACCAGTAAATCCCTTCCTCTTGTAACCAAGCTCACGCAAACCACCCCACCAACTCCCTCAGTGTCAATTTCCTCCTTCCCCAGGAATGCCAATAGTCCTGCAGGCCATGTCACTGGCAAGTCTGACGAGTCCTCTCCTGCCTGGGATTCCTCCGATGCATCCTTGCGTGTAACGCCTACTGCTGCTGGCGCTGCTGTTGTTGCCGCTGGGAGTCGATGGTCATCCCAGAGGGGAAGTCGTAAGCCCACTTGTACTACTTCCAGTAAGCAATTGACTGTTCAACAGTCCTTTGCGAGGAAGATGAAATATCACAGCAGTCATCCTACTGCAAAGCGGATAACTGAGTCCTTGACAACTATGTTGGTGTTAGACGTGCGTCCGGTATCCGCCGTTAGTTCACAGGGAACTAGACAATTTATTGAGGCAGTGTGCCCCCGTTACCAAATACCATCTAGGTTCCACTTCTCTAGGCAGGCGATACCGAGAATGTACACGGACGTCAGAAAAAGACTCACCAGTGTCCTAAAAAATGCAGTTGTACCCAATGTCCACTTAACCACGGACATGTGGACAAGTGGAGCAGGGCAGGGTCAGGACTATATGACTGTGACAGCCCACTGGGTAGATGTATGGACTCCCGCCGCAAGAACAGCAGCGGCGGCACCAGTAGCAGCATCTCGCAAACGCCAACTCTTTCCTAGGCAGGCTACGCTTTGTATCACCGCTTTCCAGAATACGCACACAGCTGAAAACCTCTTACGGCAACTGAGGAAGATCATCGCGGAATGGCTTACCCCAATTGGACTCTCCTGTGGATTTGTGGCATCGGACAACGCCAGCAATATTGTGTGTGCATTAAATATGGGCAAATTCCAGCACGTCCCATGTTTTGCACATACCTTGAATTTGGTGGTGCAGAATTTTTTAAAAAACGACAGGGGCGTGCAAGAGATGCTGTCGGTGGCCAGAAAAATTGCGGGACACTTTCGGCGTACAGGCACCACGTACAGAAGACTGGAGCACCACCAAAAACTACTGAACCTGCCCTGCCATCATCTGAAGCAAGAAGTGGTAACGAGGTGGAATTCAACCCTCTATATGCTTCAGAGGTTGGAGGAGCAGCAAAAGGCCATTCAAGCCTATACAATTGAGCACGATATAGGAGATGGAATGCACCTGTCTCAAGTGCAGTGGAGAATGATTTCAACGTTGTGCAAGGTTCTGATGCCCTTTGAACTTGCCACACGTGAAGTCAGTTCAGACACTGCCAGCCTGAGTCAGGTCATTCCCCTCATCAGGCTTTTGCAGAAGAAGCTGGAGGCATTGAAGAAGGAGCTAACACGGAGCGATTCCGCTAGGCATGTGGGACTTGTGGATGCAGCCCTTAATTCGCTTAACAAGGATTCACGGGTGGTCAATCTGTTGAAATCAGAGCACTACATTTTGGCCACCGTGCTCGATCCTAGATTTAAAGCCTACCTTGGATCTCTCTTTCCGGCAGACACAGGTCTGCTGGGGTTGAAAGACCTGCTGGTGACAAAATTGTCAAGTCAAGCGGAACGCGACCTGTCAACATCTCCTCCTTCACATTCTCCCGCAACTGGGGGTGCGAGGAAAAGGCTCAGAATTCCGAGCCCACCCGCTGGCGGTGATGCAGGGCAGTCTGGAGCGACTGCTGATGCTGACATCTGGTCCGGACTGAAGGACCTGACAACGATTACGGACATGTCGTCTACTGTCACTGCATATGATTCTCTCAACATTGATAGAATGGTGGAGGATTATATGAGTGACCGCATCCAAGTAGGCACGTCACACAGTCCGTACTTATACTGGCAGGAAAAAGAGGCAATTTGGAGGCCCTTGCACAAACTGGCTTTATTCTACCTAAGTTGCCCTCCCACAAGTGTGTACTCCGAAAGAGTGTTTAGTGCCGCCGCTCACCTTGTCAGCAATCGGCGTACGAGGTTACATCCAGAAAATGTGGAGAAGATGATGTTCATTAAAATGAATTATAATCAATTCCTCCGCGGAGACATTGACCAGCAGCAATTGCCTCCACAAAGTACACAGGGAGCTGAGATGGTGGATTCCAGTGGGGACGAATTGATAATCTGTGAGGAGGGGGATGTACACGGTGATATATCGGAGGGTGAAGATGAGGTGGACATCTTGCCTCTGTAGAGCCAGTTTGTGCAAGGAGAGATTAATTGCTTCTTTTTTGGGGGGGGTCCAAACCAACCCGTCATATCAGTCACAGTCGTGTGGCAGACCCTGTCACTGAAATGATGGGTTGGTTAAAGTGTGCATGTCCTGTTTTGTTTATACAACATAAGGGTGGGTGGGAGGGCCCAAGGATAATTCCATCTTGCACCTCTTTTTTCTTTTCTTTTTCTTTGCATCATGTGCTGATTGGGGAGGGTTTTTTGGAAGGGACATCCTGCGTGACACTGCAGTGCCACTCCTAGATGGGCCCGGTGTTTGTGTCGGCCACTAGGGTCGCTAATCTTACTCACACAGCTACCTCATTGCGCCTCTTTTTTTCTTTGCGTCATGTGCTGTTTGGGGAGGGTTTTTTGGAAGGGACATCCTGCGTGACACTGCAGTGCCACTCCTAGATGTGCCCGGTGTTTGTGTCGGCCACTAGGGTCGCTAATCTTACTCACACAGTCAGCTACCTCATTGCGCCTCTTTTTTTCTTTGCGTCATGTGCTGTTTGGGGAGGGTTTTTTGGAAGGGCCATCCTGCGTGACACTGCAGTGCCACTCCTAGATGGGCCCGGTGTTTGTGTCGGCCACTAGGGTCGCTAATCTTACTCACACAGCTACCTCATTGCGCCTCTTTTTTTCTTTGCGTCATGTGCTGTTTGGGGAGGGTTTTTTGGAAGGGACATCCTGCGTGACACTGCAGTGCCACTCCTAGATGGGCCCGGTGTTTGTGTCGGCCACTAGGGTCGCTTATCTTACTCACACAGCGACCTCGGTGCAAATTTTAGGACTAAAAATAATATTGTGAGGTGTGAGGTATTCAGAATAGACTGAAAATGAGTGTAAATTATGGTTTTTGAGGTTAATAATACTTTGGGATCAAAATGACCCCCAAATTCAATGATTTAAGCTGTTTTTTAGTGTTTTTGGAATAAAACACCCGAATCCAAAACACACCCGAATCCGACAAAAATAATTCGGTGAGGTTTTACCAAAACGCGTTCGAACCCAAAACACGGCCGCGGAACCGAACCCAAAACCAAAACACAAAACCCGAAAAATTTCAGGCGCTCATCTCTAATTTAAAAGAAAAAAAATTATTAACCCTGTCATGTCGGATGACAACAGGGACAGCTCTGAGGAGGGAGAAGTCAGTCAGAATGCTGATACTCCTTCTCCTCCTGCATATTCTCACAGAGTGGTGAGAAAGTGCACAAGTAAAAAGAAACACACTGACCATGTTTCTTCTAGAGATGCCTGTTCAGGTAACAATATCTCTTTCCCAGGTATTGCCAGTGCTTGGAATACCTCTAAGGGCCATAGCAGAACCCCATCTCCTGCCCACAGCCGACATACATTCCCTGTCACTGATCGGCAACCTGCACAGGATCGCGCTCATAAGGGGACTAGTCATAGTCATACAACCCCCCTTTCCCACGCATTTAGGGAAACTGGTTACCCTCCAGTAGATTGGGAATCAGAGGAAGTAACCAGGACTAGCGCATCCTCTCGCAGAGGCGAATATAGTGACTTGCAGATGGCCCGTGTAGCAGGCTTACCTACCCTCCCGCATTTAGCGGGAGGCTCCCGATTTTTAATCAAGTCTCCTGGTACCCCGCAAACCTTGCTTTGCCTCCCGGTTTTTAGGATCCGTCTGTAAAAATCTGTACTGCGCATGTGTGAGTCCAGAAATGCTGGGGGCAGGGCTTGCACGGGACGGGAGACATCATTGCTGTTGTGTGTACTAGCGCCGTGTAGAGGCAGGCAGTCTGAGTGGATGCTCTTCAGTGTCTTCACTGCTGCTGGCCTCAGTGCTGCAGGACAGGCGCTGCAGGCAGAGACTGGATCCTGCTACAGGTAAATTACGGTACAGGATGTGCACTGTGGGAAGCTTACCAATGCAGGGACAGTATCAGCTGTTGAACGACAGCAGTGTCAAGGCCCTTCAGTGCCGATCCCACTGTCCGGGTGTTCCTTCCCCTGATCCCACAGAGACGTGAAAAGTTTTTTCCCTGGTACAGGCTCAGGCAGCAGTGGCAGCCATCCCACAGCTGAGGCCCCGCCCCTTACATAGGCCCCACCCCCTCCGCATCCCGCGATTTCCCCCTCTCAAAGTCCACACACCTTACTATGAGGTTCCACTGAACCATTCCAGCACGTTTCCTACTGGTAAGAGCTCATTGTTTGGACTCACCATTTCCATTGTATTTATTTATTTATTTTAGATGTGATCATTCAGTGTGGGTGCTGTAGGTGGGAGGGATAACATTATGGGAAATTACATTTACAATAGGTGGCTACTTTAATTGGTTTTTAGGACCTTTAAGTTCCTCTTTTCCCCCCTACTCCTTACCAGTCTGAGCGAGCAGGTAGCCATGTTTTGAATATGTAAGCCCCTATCTCACCACTCTTACAGGTTTAAAAAAATATAGAAACAAATTAGCTGTAGCTTGTGCTGATTTCCTGTCATGTGTACCCCCTTGCAGGCATCATGCTGATTATACGGGGGGGGGGGGGGGGGGATGAAGGGGGTATACAGTGCACATTTCTCTGGTTTGTAGTACATGGTGTTAAATTACTAAAGATGCCCCCTTATAGCATTTTGCTATGGGTAGTCTGTTCCTGCATACAGAAGCTGAGCTGTGGGAGCCTGCGTTACTGTAGCCGCTGATTAGCAGAGCCGCTCACTGAACTCTGGGTGTGAGGATGACTACATTGTGGTCAGCCAGCCTCATTCTATTCAGCTATTGCGGGGGCTATTGGTACGACACTGCCCAGTGCTTATATTGCAGATACAGTTATACCCCTTTTACACTCGCATGAAAATCCCGGGATATTGCACGTGAACGCGCATCATCCCGGGATTTCAGTCAGTGTGAAAGGGTACAGGGACAATTTCCCTGGTCGAGCATCCCGGGATTTCATCCCAGGTCTAAAGCAGGGTTGAACCCGGGACCGTCCCGGGAAGCTGGGTAGTGTGAAAGGGCCCGTCCCGGGATTCACTACCCGGGACTGTTAAAAAGGCCTCCGATTGGAGCTTTCATGGGCTCAGAAAAGATGATATCATCTTTCAGAGCCCTGGGGAGCATCCTTGATGCGTGTGAGGAAGGCAGCATGGCGACCTGGACAGACCAGGAGGTTAGAGAGTTGCTGAGCATTAGGGGAGAGGAGGAAATAATGAGGCAGATCACAGGCACAGTTAAAGATGCAGTCATTTATAAAAACATCTCCAAGATGCTGGAAGCCAGGGGAATCATCCGCACACAGCAGCAAGTGTTAAACAAAATGAAAACTCTTAAAAAGCAGTTTCTGAAGGTGCATGACAACAACAGGAAAAAGAGCGGTGTTGGCCGTATCGACTGGCAGTACTATGACATCTGTGCCAATATCTTTGGAAACACAGCTATATGCAGTCCGGTGAGTCTGTCTTCCAGTTCACAGTACACTGCTACAGAAGGCACTCCAGAAGAGACACAGACAAGCAGTGACGTCTGTCCGTCATCCCCGTTGTTAATTGACGACACACCTGAGGACAGCGACACATCCTCCCAGCCGTCCATAAACACATCCAGAAACGACGACAGCATAACTGCAACCATTGAAGACGTCGTGGAAGCTCAGACCAGTGACAGTGGGACTGTACAAAGTGCCGTCACTGTCACCCCAACTTTACAGAAAAACAGTAAGTACATGTTTACATGTTTACTCATAGCACAAATCCACAATTGTTAATCATCCGGTTATGTGTGTAGTATGAGTGGCCAGTGTGGCGGCAGCGTGGCGAGCGCAAATGAGCCCATTGCAGGATCACTGCGCTCAGCACGCTGCTGGCACGGTGGCACGCTTTGCAATTTCTGCCCCCACCCAGGGGGGCTTTGCATTTTTATAAATAGTTCAGTGTGTAGGTGGATTATAATGCCACAAACACATGTTTGCTAACGCTGCTATTTTTATATACGCTCATTTTGTATTTCTTCTCTTCACAGTTTACACCGTACCGCCTAGAAGGAAGAAATTGAACAGAGCGGAGCAAGTGGCTAAAGCCATGTCAAATGTCCTTGTCGACCAACTCCGAGAGATGGACGCTACAATGTCCGCACAGGAGGATGCAAGGCTCGACAGGTTTCTAGAGGCAGAACGCCAAATGCATGATGCATTCCTTTCCCAAGTCATGACAATGCAGGAACGCATGAGTAGAGAGCAGTATGACCGCCACAGGGAATTGCACCAAATGAACATGGCGTTCTATGAGCGTATGACCAATACCTCAAGAGCACCAATCCAACACCACAACTCACAATACCCCCCTGAGCAGGGTTTTTCATCATTTACTCCTGGTCCATACTATGCCCCAAATACTGCACCATCTAGTGCGCAAAGCCCAGAGTTTACTGTATTGCGCAATTTGCCGTGAAACACAGTTAATTTCTTTTTTTTGTTGTTATTTGTTGTTAAATAACCACAGTGTGGTCATTGTTTATGCACAACTGTTTGTGCCTTCTTTCATTTTTTTTTTATGTTCTGTTTTGTATAGTGTCTACATTAAAGCACTTTTTATTTATTTTTTACACAGTAATAATATACTGCAGGGACACTGTGGTTTATGGTGTTGTATCTACAAGCCTACCAGTGTTGTTTTTTTTTTTTTTTTATGCCAAACAAAACTTGTTTGCAAATCTATGCATAACATTCCCATTTGTGCGTAACAGTAGACCATGTTTGCAGTGTTTTCTACATTGTTTCTGCATATATACAAAGTTTGTGGCAATGTGGTTTTTTTGGAAAAACATAAATATTGAAACCAAAGATCAAAGGTGGAATACAAAATAAAAAAAATGTAATTCACCAAACATGTGCTGATTCTTAAACACTATTGTACCAGTGCTGCAAGGTTGGACGTAATAGTGTGGCGTATTTGTTCTGCAGCGGAGTTTGAGGCAGTCCCAAACAAAGCACCTTCCACATGTGGGTTTATAACCTCAGGGTCCTGCACAGTCCACTCAGGAAGGAATAGCTCATTTTTCAGTTCACAGATGTTGTGCAGTATACAGCACGCAGCTACTACATTAGGCATATTCTTTAGGTCCACATCATTGCGCTTCATCAAACAACGCCATCTTCCTTTTAACCTGCCAAAGGCGTTCTCAACCACCATCCTTGCTGAACTCAGGGTGTGAGTATAGGTTTGTTGCTCTGGGGTTAACTGGACCTGTTGGGTGTAGCCTTTCATAATCCAGGGGCGTAAAGGGTATGCAGCATCCCCGATGATGTGGACAGGGATCTCCACCCCATTCACAATCTTTGCACACTCTTTGGGGTACAGCCAGCCTCCCTGCTTCTCCTCTACGATGTTGTACAGGTCAGAATTGTCAAGAACTCGGGAGTCATGAGATCGGCCTGGCCAGCCAATAAACACATCTAGGAAACTAAAGAACAGTAAAATTGAAAAAAGTTAGAATGTAAAACTCACACATGCAACTCATCCCACCACCCCAAAAATAAACACTTACCAATATTTGTGGTCCACAACAGCCTGTAATATGATGGAGTGCCAGCCCTTCCTATTAAAATAGTCAGCATGGTTGTCACATGGGGCAATAATGGGGATGTGTGTCCCATCAATCGCTCCTCCACACTGCGGATAGCCTCGCTTCACAAATCCTTTGATGGTATCCTGTAAGCGCTGTCCTTGTGGTAGAGATATGAAGCGCTTGTATAAGGTAGATACAATTGCTTTAGTCACCTGGTGGACTATGACACAGCAGGTGGAGATCGCAACACCGAACAAGCATGAGACTGAGCGGTACTCTCCTGGGGTAGCATACCACCACAATGCAATAGCTAATCTCCTGCGTGCCTCGATGGGTCTCCTAAGCCTGGTGGTCTGCATGTCAAGTGCTGGGGTAAGTAATTCCAGGATGTAGTTAAAGGTTGCACGAGACACACGGAAGTTAGCCATCCACTCCTCATCCTGGTAAGCTTCCACGGTCCTCATAAAGGCTTCTCCGTGCCGGCGATCTCTGGACCAAAATGAGCCGTTAGGGCCCATACTCACGCTCAGTATGGTACTCATCCTGGATGATATGAGGGCTCTCCTCCTGCACAAATATTGGCGGCGACTAGCAGCCCTATCCAGCATAAATTGCGCCCTCCTCCTCCTCATAAAATATATGTGCAGTATACTGCACAGTGTGACAAGCTGCATCATGCTGTCAGTGGCTGTATGAAACATCTGCAAAGCAGAAAGAATCATGAGCTCAGGCATACACACTGGTACTCCGTCGGCCATGACTGCAGCAATGGTGTGAGCAGGCACCACCCCTCCCTTTGTTGACTAGTGTGACCTCATCAATGTGAGCCAGAAAAGGCCATTTCTAATGACATACATGTGCATTTGCAGGGATATCCCGGGATCAGTGTAAATGGGGCTGTCCCGGGTCGATTCCAGGTCTTAGTGCAGTGTGAAAGGGGTCAGTCCCGGGAAGGCATCCTGGGATGCATCCCGGGAAGCAACCCGGGAGTGACCCGGGAGTGCGAGTGTAAAAGGGGTATTAGTAATGGCGTCACCATTATCCACACAGTATTAACTGAGCACAATGTGGGTGCATCACTTGTCATAGCATATCACAGTTGCCTACCATCCCGCATCCTGGGGGAGACTCCCAATTCAATGTGGAATCTCTTGTTGCCATGCATAGTTAAACAAAGCACCCGGATTCCCCACTGTCCGGTTGTGAACCCAAACAACACGTCCGCAAGTTCAAATGTGATGGAGGGCAGGGCATGAACAAGGGGACCCCATTGTGCTCCAGGATCCAGACACCTGCAGTATTCCCCCGAGCTCGCTGTTTTCCCCACACACCACCTGACAGGGAAGCAGCTCAGAGGAGTTGGCAACCACTATCAGCGCTGTCACAGATCCAGTGCCCCATGAGAACAGAAGGTCGTGGCTGGCACTGACCGGCAGCAGTTGAGCGATAATAACTGCACAGCAGGACTTTGACCTGTGCAGTTATTCGCAGTATGATTGACAACGGTGGGCATGGGGGGCATTCCATCAAAAACGCAGGCGTGCCCAGAGCGTTATCAGGACGACATCATACACAGCCACTCCGATTAGAAAAATGGCGGCAGTCCGCCTGCCTTCACAGCTGGGCTGCAGAGGGCATCCACAATTCAGCGATGTCATCGCAATTGAACTGCGATCGCATCGATGCCGGGCATTAGCATTAGCCGGCGGCATAGCTAGCGAGCGATCAACTCAGAATGACCCCCATAATCTCTGGCTGCATGCTGTGCTTAATACTTTACTTTTCATCTGCCACTTTAGGATGCACCCCTCAGTGGCAATAGATACGCCCGTAGGTGGAGATAGACACACCCTTTGGGTGGAGCATGACACGCCCCCTTAACGGCGCAAATCTCCCTGAAACTAGTTTTCAAAAGTAGGCAAGTATGCCGTGTAGCCTTAGCGGGTAGAATGCCACCTTCTAAAATATATTCAGCCCACTGGGCTTTGAGCGAACGCTACCAAGTATACAATTTTGCCCAGTTAGCCTTTAGAACGGCACTAGTTAAGGAGGATGATATGGTTCTCCGTAACCACACTGGCATCCCAGATATTCCGGCCCTATTTGCCCCAGACATCGATCCGGCCTTAACTTCACTCGTGGGAGAAAAAGTCCAGAGTGACACTATGGATAAATTGCTAAGAAAAATTCAATTTAAGGTTTCAGACGCCGCCGGTCCTTTATTATTTGTCCTTGACAAAGCAGAAAAAGAAGGCGTCTCAGGGGGCTCCCTAGATTCCCTGGTAGCTTCCAAAATGGCACTCATAAAAGCTATTTGTAGGGCTACCTTAATAATTGGTCAGACATTTGATTTCATATCAAACTCACGTAGAACTCGCTGGCTAGCTAATGCAGGGCTAACTAACCTAGTACCCAGACCAGTAGATGTCCCCAATCTGATAGATTCTGACCTTTTCGGACCCGATTTCATAGACGAAGTGAAGGTCCACTATAAAGCTCGAAAATCCTTCGCAGACCTTAAAGGACCTCAGCCTTCCAGGCGGCCCTTTCATCAGGAGGGTCGTCCTGCGTGAGCCAGCAGCTCGACCCGAGACTACAGAGGCGCTCCCAGAGCTCACAGAGGTGGCCCTCCCCGAACACGGACCACAAGGGGCGCAGGGTCCGGCGGCACATACGCCCCCAGGAAAGACAGAGGATTCGGTAAGTCACTTTACTTTGCAACCTCCTCCTTGTCTTTCCCAGGCAATAGCCTCCTAGAGGCAGATTACCACAGACAGGTGGTTGCTAAGAATCGTGGGAAAAGGTTTATCCCTCCCCTTTTACATTTTCCACGACAAATTTTTCCCTGCTCAAAAAACGCCAGTCCGTTATTAGATGGAGTCCTATCCCTTGCCCTACAGTTAAGCAAAATAGAGTTGGCAGACACTTCCACAAGAGGCTGGGTCAGTCACCTTTTTCCCATCAGGAAACAGGACGGTTCATACAGACTAGTCTTAAATGTCAAATCTCTCAACCGACACATAAAACCTCGCTCTTTCCGTATGGAGGGCTTAGCCGACATACCTTTCCTACTAACAAGGAACAATTTCTGTATCAAAATAAACAACAAGGAACGATTTCTGTATCACAATAGACCTCAAGGAGGCCTTTCACACAATTCAAATGCACCCAAACCACAGAAGACTTCTAAGGTTCCTGTGGAAAGACGTTCTCTATCAGTGGACCGTCATGGTTTTCGGCCTTTCCAACGCTCCGTACACATTCACTTGTCTTATGAAAGCAGTGATCTCTCACCTACGCCAGAAAACGATCCATTGTATAATCTACCTAGACGACTTGTTAGTAGTCCATGCAGACCAGAAAACCCTTCTGCTTCACAAAGAACTAATTCTTTCTCTCCTCCAGAACCTAGGGTTTACAATAAATTACGACAAGTCCATATTAACACCCACCCAGTCAATTGTTTTTCTGGATTTCTTACTAGATACCCCTTCTTTCTCGATAGCAGTTCCCCCAGACAAGTGGAGAGACATTCAAGACTTCGTAACTCGAACCCTGAAACACCGTTTCTTGCTGAGAGACTTGGCCAGAGTCATAGGGAACATGAGATCTTTAGATCCCAGTTTTCTCCACGCTCCCCTTGTCTGCAGACACTCTCAGATTCTTCTTTCAGCTCTCCTTCGTCGGGGATGGACTTGGTCAGACAAAGTCATCTTGACACCCTTGGTTCTCAAAGAGATTCGCAGTTGGAGGGACCTTCGGCTACCATCCCCCAGACCTCCCCTACCTTCTCCTCCAGACATTGTCATCACATCAGATGAGTCCCTCTCGGGTTGGGGAGCATTTACAAGAGACCGAGCGGTAAGGGGAAGATGGTCCACTCAAGAATCGACAGCGCACATCAATCTATTAGAATTGAGGGCGGCGAAGTTAGCACTTTCCTCTCTAGTTCCCCTGACCTTCCAGAACAACTCAGTTCTCCTATGTCTAGACAACAGGACTGCAGTGTCCTACCTCAACAGAATGGGGGGTACTCGATCCCTGACACTCTGTCAAGAAGCTATAGACATAGGGAACTGGGCGGTGGAAAGATCCATACTCCTCTCTGCAACACATGTCCCAGGAGAGCTAAACAAGTTAGCCGACTCCTTATCCAGGAAGAAATTAACACTGGATCGGGCAACTCTGAGACCGGAAATTTTCACCAGTATCGTGAAAACCTTTGGTCAACCGCAAGTAGACCTGTTTGCAACTCCATCGAACATACAGGTCAAAAAAAACCTTTGTGTCCAAAATCTGGACTCAAGGGGCTCTCCACTGGGACGCAATGTCCTTTCCGTGGACAGATCTAGTTCTCTCATATGCTTTCCCTCCCCCAGCTATGCTACTGAAGGTACTTCACAAGATCAAGACAGACAGAGTGCCTCAACTCGTCTTGGTTTACCCCGTTTGGCCTTCCCGAGTTTGGTTCCCCTTGATCAACCCTCTTCGCAAGGGACCCAAGCTTCCCCTAGGCATGTCCAAGGATTGTTTCCAAGGGACTCCCGACCTCCTTCAGGAACTTCCACATTGCATGTGGATAGCGACATTACTCGGTTGCTGACCACTACTAACCTTTCGACCGCCTCAGTAACCTAGATCAATGCTTCCCTTAGACCCAGAACAAAATCCAGGTACGAGTCCATCATAAATGAGTTTATGTCTTGGCAAGCTTCTCAAAATCTTCCTTCGGCTTCTCTTTCCGAACCTAACTTAGCGATAGACTTCCTAGCCGTTAAGTTTGAGTCAGGCCCGGCATCCGCCACCATACGGTTTTATGGATCAGCCCTAGCTCTTCTCATTCCAGGGCTTACGGAAAACAAGATGTACCTTAGATTACTCAAAGGTATCTTCTTGTCTAGGCCTCCATGTCCGCGATACTCTTCCACATGGGACATTAATCCTTTCTTAAATTATTTAGCCACAATACCTTCAGATTTCGACATCTCCAATCTTTCAAGAAAACTGGCTTCTCTACTAGCACTAGCTTTCGCAGCCAGAGGATCCGAACTTTCCTTAATAGACACATCCGAACCCTGGATGACAACCACTCCAATGGGGTTCCATATCGTCCTTAAAGGTCACACAAAAACCAGTTTCATTCAAAACCCTTTGGTGGAGTTTGACCTAGTCAGTGACCAGTCAGACACGGATCTTTGCATAGTTGAGTGCTTATCCGCTTATCTCACAACAACAGCTCCATGGAGAGATAACATTTCTAACCTTTTTATCACATGCCGAAAGCCTTTTCGTCCGGCCAGACCCTCTACAATCAGGGGATGGATAGTTTCTGCCATGCAAAGCTCAGGAATAGATACCTCCATTTTCAAGGGACACTCCATCCGCGGAGCCGCCGTCACCTCGGCAGCGACAAGAGGCTTAACCTTACAATCCATAATGCAGGCTGTACGTTGGTCTTCCACTCGTACCTTCGTGAAACATTATTGCAGGCCTTCTGATACTCAAAGGATAGAATTCATTAGAGCAACCACCAGGTATGTGGTAGTCTACCCACCAGTTGTTGCTAGGTGAGAAGCCTCCCGACGAACAAACACTAGTTTGCAGGAATCTTTGACCTGCAAACTCTCTTTGTTCTAGGGAATAGGATTGCCACCTAGCAACAGCTCCCACCCTACCCACCCTATACCTTGCTAGGTCTGTTGGTTGTAATCTCTAACAACAGTCATTAATTATGCCTGTTTATCTCTTTGAATTTCAGGCGCTCCAAAAGGTCCGAAGAAGCAGCCGCAGACGCAGCAACCTAAAGAACAAAAATAGCCTTACAAATATCCTTAATAAGTACTGCAAGTTGCAGGAGTTTTTGCTTATATGCTAATTTCACAACAGCATAACAGTTCCTTCGTGGCCATCGCCAGTTGTTGTTTCTTATCACATGTATTACCGTTGAAGGGTTTCTAGTAAACACATTTAGTTTCTGCATATATATGGTCTCCCGTGTCCTTTGTTACTAGGTTACAGGAGCTAGGGTGATCTTACCCCCTTTTAAAATTTTACTCTCTTGTTCTAGTTGGGATTGCCATCTGTAAGCTTCCGTAAAATCTAACCTGGGGGCGGGGCCTAGCGCCTTATATGGTGCGCGCGCACGTGCCCAGCGTGCGTGTGCGCTCCCGTGACGCGCGCGATGCTCGCGAACGGGTCCAGGAGCGGCCGCTACACGCGGCTCTGTCCCCGCTCTCCCCAGGCTGTGGAAGGGTAAGTGAAAGTTTCTTTCACTTTACCCTTCCAGCGATCGTCAGGGAGGCTTGCACCTAACCCACCAGCTGTTGCTAGGTGGCAATCCTATTCCCTAGAACAAAGAGAGTTTGCAGGTCATAGATTCCTGCAAACTAGTGTATCTGTAGGTGCTGTTCGAAACCCCACTAGTCAGTTTTCCCACCGCCTGCGTGGAGTGTAGTAGTGACCCTCCTGGCCTCTCAGGCACACTGCCTCCAAACTCCTCCAATTTTTGGAAGTTCGTTTTTCCTTTTATTTTCATCTATTGTTTATTTTGCTCATGTTATGAATGAAAATTACAAAGGTTGTGGATATTTTGCGGAAACAGTGGCGGACGTACCGGAGGCAATGGAGTCGGTTGCTGCCGGGCTCCAGCAGTGATGGGGGCACCTTCTCCATTGCCTCTGGTGAACTTCCATCACTGTGCACCAGCAACTTACACTGTACGAGGGGATGTGGGGTTGGCTGGCACCTGTCCCGACCGACACCCAGCTCCCGAGTCCCGCCCCCAGACTGTGCGTACTGACGGGCTCCCTCCTGCTGACTCCCATGCTGCCTGGCTCTCGTTCCATGACACCGGCTCCCTTCTGCAGTCACTCCGGCTCCCGCCCCGACACCGCACCTGGCCGGCTCCCTCCCGCTGACACCGCGGCTCCCTCCCGCAGTCACTCCGGCTCGCGCCCCGACACCGCACCTGGCCGGCTCCCACCCGCAGACACCGCGGCTCCCTCCCGCAGTCACTCCGGCTCCCGCCCCGACACCGCACCTGGCCGGCTCCCACCCGCTGACACCGCGGCTCCCTCCCGCAGACACACAGGCTCCCGCTGACACCGCGATGGCTACTTCTGCGGAACCATCTAACTCCCCTTGCTTCTTCTCCACTGTCCAGGAGCTGCTGCAATGTGAGAAGAGGGGACTAACAACTGGTGGGTCGGGACAATGGCTGTGTGTGTGTAAATGCATATGTGTGTGTGCATATGTATATGTGTGTGTGTGCATTTGTACAGTATCTATGTGGCTGTGTGTGTGTGTATATATGTATATACTAGAGATGAGCGGGTTCGGTTTCTCTGAATCCGAACCCGCCCGAACTTCATGTTTTTTTTCACGGGTCCGAGCAGACTCGGATCCTCCCGCCTTGCTCGGTTAACCCGAGCGCGCCCGAACGTCATCATGACGCTGTCGGATTCTCGCGAGACTCGGATTCTATATAAGGAGCCGCGCGTCGCCGCCATTTTCACACGTGCATTGAGATTGATAGGGAGAGGACGTGGCTGGCGTCCTCTCCATTTAGATTAGAAGAGAGAGAGAGAGATTGACCTGATTTACTGGAGCTTAGGAGTACTGTAGAAGTGTAGAGAGTGCAGAGTTTACTAGTGACTGACCACAGTGACCACCAGACAGTGCAGTTTTATTTAATATATCCGTTCTCTGCCTGAAAAAAACGATACACACAGTGACTCAGTCACATACCATATCTGTGTGCACTGCTCAGCCCAGTGTGCTGCATCATCTATGTATATATATCTGACTGTGCTCAGCTCACACAGCTTATAATTGTGGGGGAGACTGGGGAGCACTGCAGTGCCAGTTATAGGTTATAGCAGGAGCCAGGAGTACATATTATATTAAAATTAAACAGTGCACACTTTTGCTGCAGGAGTGCCACTGCCAGTGTGACTGACCAGTGACCTGACCACACTGACCACCAGTATAGTTAGTAGTATACTATATTGTGATTGCCTGAAAAAGTTAAACACTCGTCGTGTGACTTCACTTGTGTGGTGTTTTTTTTTTATTCTATAAAAAACTCATTCTGCTGACAGACAGTGTCCAGCAGGTCCGTCATTATATAATATATACCTGTCCGGCTGCAGTAGTGATATATATATATTTTTTATATCATTATTTATCATCCAGTCGCAGCAGACACAGTACGGTAGTTCACGGCTGTAGCTACCTCTGTGTCGGCACTCGGCAGTCCATCCATAATTGTATACCACCTACCCGTGGTTTTTTTTTCTTTCTTCTTTATACATACATACTACTACATCTCTTTATCAACCAGTCTATATTAGCAGCAGACACAGTACAGTACGGTAGTCCACGGCTGTAGCTACCTCTGTGTCGGCACTCGGCAGTCCGTCCATAATTGTATACCACCTACCCGTGGTTTTTTTTTCTTTCTTCTTTATACATACATACTACTACATCTCTTTATCAACCAGTCTATATTAGCAGCAGACACAGTACAGTACGGTAGTTCACGGCTGTAGCTACCTCTGTGTCGGCACTCGGCAGTCCGTCCATAATTGTATACCACCTACCCGTGGTTTTTTTTCTTTCTTCTTTATACATACATACTACTACATCTCTTTATCAACCAGTCTATATTAGCAGCAGACACAGTACAGTACGGTAGTCCACGGCTGTAGCTACCTCTGTGTCGGCACTCGGCAGTCCGTCCATAATTGTATACCACCTACCCGTGGTTTTTTTTTCTTTCTTCTTTATACATACATACTACTACATCTCTTTATCAACCAGTCTATATTAGCAGCAGACACAGTACAGTACGGTAGTTCACGGCTGTAGCTACCTCTGTGTCGGCACTCGGCAGTCCGTCCATAATTGTATACCACCTACCCGAGGTTTTTTTTTCTTTCTTCTTTATACATACATACTACTACATCTCTTTATCAACCAGTCTATATTAGCAGCAGACACAGTACAGTACGGTAGTCCACGGCTGTAGCTACCTCTGTGTCGGCACTCGGCAGTCCGTCCATAATTGTATACCACCTACCCGTGGTTTTTTTTTTCTTTCTTCTTTATACATACATACTACTACATCTCTTTATCAACCAGTCTATATTAGCAGCAGACACAGTACAGTACGGTAGTTCACGGCTGTAGCTACCTCTGTGTCGGCACTCGGCAGTCCGTCCATAATTGTATACCACCTACCCGTGGTTTTTTTTTCTTTCTTCTTTATACATACATACTACTACATCTCTTTATCAACCAGTCTATATTAGCAGCAGACACAGTACAGTACGGTAGTCCACGGCTGTAGCTACCTCTGTGTCGGCACTCGGCAGTCCGTCCATAATTGTATACCACCTACCCGTGGTTTTTTTTTTCTTTCTTCTTTATACATACATACTACTACATCTCTTTATCAACCAGTCTATATTAGCAGCAGACACAGTACAGTACGGTAGTTCACGGCTGTAGCTACCTCTGTGTCGGCACTCGGCAGTCCGTCCATAATTGTATACCACCTACCCGTGGTTTTTTTTTCTTTCTTCTTTATACATACATACTACTACATCTCTTTATCAACCAGTCTATATTAGCAGCAGACACAGTACAGTACGGTAGTCCACGGCTGTAGCTACCTCTGTGTCGGCACTCGGCAGTCCGTCCATAATTGTATACTAGTATCCATCCATCTCCATTGTTTACCTGAGGTGCCTTTTAGTTGTGCCTATTAAAATATGGAGAACAAAAATGTTGAGGTTCCAAAATTAGGGAAAGATCAAGATCCACTTCCACCTCGTGCTGAAGCTGCTGCCACTAGTCATGGCCGAGACGATGAAATGCCAGCAACGTCGTCTGCCAAGGCCGATGCCCAATGTCATAGTACAGAGCATGTCAAATCCAAAACACCAAATATCAGTAAAAAAAGGACTCCAAAACCTAAAATAAAATTGTCGGAGGAGAAGCGTAAACTTGCCAATATGCCATTTACCACACGGAGTGGCAAGGAACGGCTGAGGCCCTGGCCTATGTTCATGGCTAGTGGTTCAGCTTCACATGAGGATGGAGGCACTCAGCCTCTCGCTAGAAAAATGAAAAGACTCAAGCTGGCAAAAGCAGTAGCACCGCAAAGAACTGTGCGTTCTTCGAAATCCCAAATCCACAAGGAGAGTCCAATTGTGTCGGTTGCGATGCCTGACCTTCCCAACACTGGACGTGAAGAGCATGCGCCTTCCACCATTTGCACGCCCCCTGCAAGTGCTGGAAGGAGCACCCGCAGTCCAGTTCCTGATAGTCAGATTGAAGATGTCAGTGTTGAAGTACACCAGGATGAGGAGGATATGGGTGTTGCTGGCGCTGGGGAGGAAATTGACCAGGAGGATTCTGATGGTGAGGTGGTTTGTTTAAGTCAGGCACCCGGGGAGACACCTGTTGTCCGTGGGAGGAATATGGCCGTTGACATGCCTGGTGAAAATACCAAAAAAATCAGCTCTTCGGTGTGGAGGTATTTCAACAGAAATGCGGACAACAGGTGTCAAGCCGTGTGTTCCCTTTGTCAAGCTGTAATAAGTAGGGGTAAGGACGTTAACCACCTCGGAACATCCTCCCTTATACGTCACCTGCAGCGCATTCATAATAAGTCAGTGACAAGTTCAAAAACTTTGGGTGACAGCGGAAGCAGTCCACTGACCAGTAAATCCCTTCCTCTTGTAACCAAGCTCACGCAAACCACCCCAACTCCCTCAGTGTCAATTTCCTCCTTCCCCAGGAATGCCAATAGTCCTGCAGGCCATGTCACTGGCAATTCTGATGATTCCTCTCCTGCCTGGGATTCCTCCGATGCATCCTTGCGTGTAACGCCTACTGCTGCTGGCGCTGCTGTTGTTGCTGCTGGGAGTCGATGGTCATCCCAGAGGGGAAGTCGTAAGACCACTTTTACTACTTCCACCAAGCAATTGACTGTCCAACAGTCCTTTGCGAGAAAGATGAAATATCACAGCAGTCATCCTACTGCAAAGCGGATAACTGAGGCCTTGGCATCCTGGGTGGTGAGAAACGTGGTTCCGGTATCCATCATTACTGCAGAGCCAACTAGAGACTTGTTGGAGGTACTGTGTCCCCGGTACCAAATACCATCTAGGTTCCATTTCTCTAGGCAGGCGATACCGAAAATGTACACAGACCTCAGAAAAAGAGTCACCAGTGTCCTAAAAAATGCAGCTGTACCCAATGTCCACTTAACCACGGACATGTGGACAAGTGGAGCAGGGCAGGGTCAGGACTATATGACTGTGACAGCCCACTGGGTAGATGTATGGACTCCCGCCGCAAGAACAGCAGCGGCGGCACCAGTAGCAGCATCTCGCAAACGCCAACTCTTTCCTAGGCAGGCTACGCTTTGTATCACCGCTTTCCAGAATACGCACACAGCTGAAAACCTCTTACGGCAACTGAGGAAGATCATCGCGGAATGGCTTACCCCAATTGGACTCTCCTGTGGATTTGTGGCATCGGACAACGCCAGCAATATTGTGTGTGCATTAAATATGGGCAAATTCCAGCACGTCCCATGTTTTGCACATACCTTGAATTTGGTGGTGCAGAATTATTTAAAAAACGACAGGGGCGTGCAAGAGATGCTGTCGGTGGCCAGAAGAATTGCGGGACACTTTCGGCGTACAGGCACCACGTACAGAAGACTGGAGCACCACCAAAAACTACTGAACCTGCCCTGCCATCATCTGAAGCAAGAAGTGGTAACGAGGTGGAATTCAACCCTCTATATGCTTCAGAGGTTGGAGGAGCAGCAAAAGGCCATTCAAGCCTATACAATTGAGCACGATATAGGAGGTGGAATGCACCTGTCTCAAGCGCAGTGGAGAATGATTTCAACGTTGTGCAAGGTTCTGCTGCCCTTTGAACTTGCCACACGTGAAGTCAGTTCAGACACTGCCAGCCTGAGTCAGGTCATTCCCCTCATCAGGCTTTTGCAGAAGAAGCTGGAGACATTGAAGGAGGAGCTAACACGGAGCGATTCCGCTAGGCATGTGGGACTTGTGGATGGAGCCCTTAATTCGCTTAACCAGGATTCACGGGTGGTCAATCTGTTGAAATCAGAGCACTACATTTTGGCCACCATGCTCGATCCTAGATGTAAAGCCTACCTTGGATCTCTCTTTCCGGCAGACACAAGTCTGCTGGGGTTGAAAGACCTGCTGGTGAGAAAATTGTCAAGTCAAGCGGAACGCGACCTGTCAACATCTCCTCCTTCACATTCTCCCGCAACTGGGGGTGCGAGGAAAAGGCTCAGAATTCCGAGCCCACCCGCTGGCGGTGATGCAGGGCAGTCTGGAGCGACTGCTGATGCTGACATCTGGTCCGGACTGAAGGACCTGACAACGATTACGGACATGTCGTCTACTGTCACTGCATATGATTCTCTCACCATTGAAAGAATGGTGGAGGATTATATGAGTGACCGCATCCAAGTAGGCACGTCACACAGTCCATACTTATACTGGCAGGAAAAAGAGGCAATTTGGAGGCCCTTGCACAAACTGGCTTTATTCTACCTAAGTTGCCCTCCCACAAGTGTGTACTCCGAAAGAGTGTTTAGTGCCGCCGCTCACCTTGTCAGCAATCGGCGTACGAGGTTACATCCAGAAAATGTGGAGAAGATGATGTTCATTAAAATGAATTATAATCAATTCCTCCGCGGAGACATTGACCAGCAGCAATTGCCTCCACAAAGTACACAGGGAGCTGAGATGGTGGATTCCAGTGGGGACGAATTGATAATCTGTGAGGAGGGGGATGTACACGGTGATATATCGGAGGATGATGATGAGGTGGACATCTTGCCTCTGTAGAGCCAGTTTGTGCAAGGAGAGATTAATTGCTTCTTTTTTGGGGGGGGTCCAAACCAACCCGTCATATCAGTCACAGTCGTGTGGCAGACCCTGTCACTGAAATGATGGGTTGGTTAAAGTGTGCATGTCCTGTTTTGTTTATACAACATAAGGGTGGGTGGGAGGGCCCAAGGACAATTCCATCTTGCACCTCTTTTTTCTTTTATTTTTCTTTGCGTCATGTGCTGTTTGGGGAGGGTTTTTTGGAAGGGACATCCTGCGTGACACTGCAGTGCCACTCCTAAATGGGCCCGGTGTTTGTGTCGGCCACTAGGGTCGCTTATCTTACTCACACAGTCAGCTACCTCATTGCGCCTCTTTTTTTCTTTGCGTCATGTGCTGTTTGGGGAGGGTTTTTTGGAAGGGCCATCCTGCGTGACACTGCAGTGCCACTCCTAGATGGGCCCGGTGTTTGTGTCGGCCACTAGGGTCACTAATCTTACTCACACAGCTACCTCATTGCGCCTCTTTTTTTCTTTGCGTCATGTGCTGTTTGGGGAGGGTTTTTTGGAAGGGACATCCTGCGTGACACTGCAGTGCCACTCCTAAATGGGCCCGGTGTTTGTGTCGGCCACTACGGTCGCTAATCTTACTCACACAGCTACCTCATTGCGCCTCTTTTTTTCTTTGCGTCATGTGCTGTTTGGGGAGGGTTTTTTGGAAGGGACATCCTGCGTGACACTGCAGTGCCACTCCTAGATGGGCCCGGTGTTTGTGTCGGCCACTAGGGTCGCTAATCTTACTCACACAGCTACCTCATTGCGCCTCTTTTTTTCTTTGCGTAATGTGCTGTTTGGGGAGGGTTTTTTGGAAGGGACATCCTGCGTGACACTGCAGTGCCACTCCTAAATGGGCCCGGTGTTTGTGTCGGCCACTACGGTCGCTAATCTTACTCACACAGCTACCTCATTGCGCCTCTTTTTTTCTTTGCGTCATGTGCTGTTTGGGGAGGGTTTTTTGGAAGGGACATCCTACGTGACACTGCAGTGCCACTCCTAGATGGGCCCGGTGTTTGTGTCGGCCACTAGGGTCGCTAATCTTACTCACACAGCTACCTCATTGCGCCTCTTTTTTTCTTTGCGTCATGTGCTGTTTGGGGAGGGTTTTTTGGAAGGGACATCCTGCGTGACACTGCAGTGCCACTCCTAAATGGGCCCGGTGTTTGTGTCGGCCACTAGGGTCGCTAATCTTACTCACACAGCTACCTCATTGCGCCTCTTTTTTTCTTTGCGTCATGTGCTGTTTGGGGAGGGTTTTTTGGAAGGGACATCCTGCGTGACACTGCAGTGCCACTCCTAGATGGGCCAGGTGTTTGTGTCGGCCACTAGGGTCGCTTAGCTTAGTCATCCAGCGACCTCGGTGCAAATTTTAGGACTAAAAATAATATTGTGAGGTGTGAGGTATTCAGAATAGACTGAAAATGAGTGGAAATTATGGTTTTTGAGGTTAATAATAATATGGGATCAAAATGACCCCCAAATTCTATGATTTAAGCTGTTTTTTAGGGTTTTTTGAAAAAAACACCCGAATCCAAAACACACCCGAATCCGACAAAAAAAATTCGGTGAGGTTTTGCCAAAACGCGGTCGAACCCAAAACACGGCCGCGGAACCGAACCCAAAACCAAAACACAAAACCCGAAAAATTTCAGGCGCTCATCACTAGTAACTATATACGTGATGGGTGTGTGTGTATATGTATATATGTGATGGGTGTGTGTGTGTGTGTGTGTGTGTATATATATATATATATATATATATATGCTGTATGTGTCTTTGCATACAGTACATGTGTGTGTATATGTGGCTGTGTTGGGGGGCACCAGCATCTATTTCGCCTCTGGGCGTCTACTATAAACTTACGCCCCTGTGCGGAAATATGTAGGTTTGGGTGGCCTCTCAGTCACATTGCGGCCAAACTTATACTCATGTTCGTGTTTTCTCTTTTTTGCTTCAGATTTTCTGCTGAAATGGCCCGTAAAACCTACAATTTCTCCCTTTGTACATCCTAATGAATGTCACTGTTCACTTTAAGGGCGTTAGAATTGAGTTAATTAGGTGCTAATGACGATTTTCTAACAGGCGCCTGTCAGGCGCACTGCGCCTGAACCCGGGAGTCCCAGAGGTGCGCTTGATGGAGGGTTAAATATTCTACTTGTTAACCACATGTTTGTCTTTTATTTGTCTAGATCAGATTAATCACATCAATGCCGAATTAACAACAGGTCAAGCACAGCCCCGTCCCATATAAACTATTATTGTTATTGTTATTATTATTATTATTATTAATAATAATAATAATAATAATAATAATATCTATGGTCCATAAATGTGCAGAAAAATATTGGCATTGTAATTGGTTGCTTTATTTCGGAGTTATATGGCAAAAACATTCACCTGCCATTTATAATGCATCATCATTGTGCTCTGGAAAAAGGGATTTTTCCACATTTGACTCCTAAGGGGGTGCAAATGGGTAAAATGTTCCGCCCAGCAAACCTTTGCCCGGGCTCATCAGCTTGTTCTAATTATTATTATTATATTTTTTTATTTTACAGTTACTTATACAGCGCCAGCATATTCCGTTACACTTTACAATTGGGTACAAAACAGTAGTAAAACAAGACTCAGTAATAACAAAGCTCTATCTCCTTTAACCTTGCCCCCAGACTCCTGTGAAGCTAGCTAATGGGAGTTCTGGGGGAGGGCTTATAGAAGATATACAAGCTGCGGCAGGTCAGAGAGACACAGCAGCGCTGATGAGCCCCGGATTGCATGTATGTTTATATGTGCCGACCAGTACCCCCTTCAATGTGTAGTCAGCGCTGCAGCCCAGGGTCATCAGACGCCACTGCTCACAAAAAATATACTGTAGTTACTTTATCATTGTGCGTGCACTGTGCAAAGCTGTATTAATAATAATAATAATATTATTTACATAGCGCTCTTTCTCCAACAGGACTCAAGGTGCTTTACAGACATCAAAAACAATGCACATAGGGGGTAATTCCGAGTTGATCGCACAATCATGACCATAGACATGCGGGGGGACACCCAGTACAGGGCTATCTCGCGCCGCATGTCAGTGCCGCCCCCCAGCCCCCCGAAGAAGGGCAAAAGCATCGCACAGCGGTGATGCTTTTGCACTTTAGGAGTAGCTCCTGGCCACTGCAGCTTTAACGTGCTGGCCGGGAGCTACTCGGCGCTCCCCGGCCCGCATCGGCTGCGTGTGACATCACACAGCCACTGCGGCCCGCCCCCCCCCACGGTCCGCCCACGACTGCGTTGGCCGGACCGCACCCACGAAACAGCGGCCAAACGCCTCCGTTCCGCCCCCCCCCCCCCCCCTGCCCAGCGACCACCTCTGCTTGTCAATCAGGCAGAGGTGATTGTAGCGCAGCGATGGCCTTCGACCGTCTGGCATGCTGCGGCGCCAGCCTATGTGCAGTTCTGGACCGATTGCACCGCTGCAGTAAACTGCAGCGTGCGATCGGGTCAGAATGACCACCTTAATACAGAAGATTTAAGTAATACATCAAAAGATAAACCTTGAGCACACAGAAAGAATAATGCATGATTGGTGTAGGCAAACATTACCATCGAATTTGGAAAAAATATGTGTCTTGGTGTGAATCCAAGAAATTTCCTGCGGTGGAGATTCAACTTGGACGTTTTCTCCTTTTCCTGCAGGCAGGTGTGCAGGGCCGGTGGAAGGTATCACGGCACCCTAGGCAAAACGTAAGCCTACCCCCCCATTCACGTGTAGTTACAGTAGTGACTCTTATTAATGTTGCGTCACACAGTAGTGCTTCTTATTCACGTTACATCACAGAGTAGCGCCCCTTATTCACGTTATGCCACAGTAGAGCCCATGTACATTAAACCACACAGTAGAGTCAATGCACGTCCTGCCACACAGTAGTACTCCTTATACACATTATATCACACAGTAATAGTGCCCCTTATAACACTATTTGCCATAAAGTAATGCCCCCTATACATTATGTCACACAGTAATGCCACTTACACATTATGACACACACAGTAATGCCTCTTATAACATTATGCCACACAATAGTAATGCCCCTTACACATTATGCCACATTATTAATTAGCTTGTGGTCCATGAGCTACGATTGGCTTGTGGATGGCTCCAGATTCAAAATTATGGTGTCGTTGTCTCACATAGCCAGTGCACCACCTATAAACAGTTGGCGCGTAAAACAAAAATGTGTACCTGTACTGGAGAAAAAAATGCATTTTATATATATATATGTATATATATATATATATATATATATATATAGATACCGCTAAAACAAATTGCAGCGTCACTCCAGGGCTTTGAAAAAATCTTTGTGTCTTTATTTCATCACTGTTCCAACGTTTCGGGGTCCGTAACCCCTTTGTCAAGGTGTGTGTGCACCTTGACACACACACCTTGACAAAGGGGTAACGGACCCCGAAACGTTGGAACAGTGATGAAATAAAGACACAAAGATTTTTTCAAAGCCCTGGAGTGACGCTGCAATTTGTTTTAGCGGTATCTGATCTAGAGTGGAGGGCACCCAGGCAAGTGCTTCTAAGGATCAGGAGTGCCGGGCACCAGAAATTACATTTATATATATAGATAGATAGAGATAGATAGAGATATATATATATATATATATACACACACACACAAAACCTTTTTATAATAATACGGTATATCCATTTCATGAAAAGTGAGTGCCTATTATGTTTCTTTCTTTTATTATAGTTGTAAATGCTAGTTACACCCCTTTGTATATATTGATTTTGTGTTCCGTATCCCCTTTCCTTTTATCAAAAGTATATATATATATATATATATATATATATATAGTGGTCAAAGTGGAAATTTTGATGTGGGGGTATGGAAGAAAAGTAATGATTGCAATTATGCGTGCACCTCTGGAAAAGGGTCATGGCCTTCAGTGTAGTTTACAACACCATATACCCCTTATACACATTATGCACCACAATAGTAGGACCCCTTATATTATCTAGTACTGGTGCCCCTATCACATTATACCACACAGTATGAGCAGAAAATCACATTACACCACACAGTATGAGACGAAAATCACATTATAGCACACAGTATGAGCCGAAATTCACATTTTACTACACAGTATGAGCTGAAATTCACATTATACCACACAGTATGAGCTGAAATTCACATTATACCACACGGTATGAGCCGAAATTCACATTATACCACACGGTATGAGCCGAAATTCACATTATAGCACACGGTATGAGCCGAAATTCACATTATAGCACACGGTATGAGCCGAAATTCACATTATAGCACACGGTATGAGCCGAAATTCACATTATAGCACACGGTATGAGCCGAAATTCACATTATAGCACACAGAATGAGCCGAAATTCACATTATGGCACACAGAATGAGCCGTAATTCACATTATAGCATACAGAATGAGCCGTAATTCACATTATAGCACACTGAATGAGCCGAAATTCACATTATGCCACATGGAATAGACAAAATTCAAGGAGAGTGACAGCTAGGACATAGGAACAGGGAGAGTGACAGCTGGGACATAGGAACAGGGAGAGTGACAGAGGGACAGGGAAAGTGACAGCGGGGACATAGGGACAGGGAGAGTGACAGAAGGACAGGGAAAGTGACAGCAGGGACAGGGAGAGTGACAGAGAGAGGGATAGCATGGGCATACAGTAGGGACTAGGGAGAAAGGCAGCAGGGTAAGCAGTGGCGTAACTTCAGCTCAATTGCCCAGAGGCAAGAAAATTTTTGTGTCCCCCCCCCGCCCTTGCAAACAATTATTTGTATTTTACTGACTCCTTGCCCTGTGTGAGTGATAACCCCCTTCCCCTGTGTGAGCCATGCACCCCCCCCCCCCCCCACACACACACACACTTCTCCTGTGTGTGTGATATCACCCTCTTCCTCCTTTTCTGAGACACAGAGACAGAGAGAGGGAGAGAGCGAGAGAAAGGGAGAGAGAGTGTGAAAGAGAGAAAGAGACGAGGGAGAGACATGGAGAGAGAGACAGAGATAAGGAGAGAGAGAAGCGAGGTAGAGAGACGCAGAGACAGGGCGAGAGACAGGGAGAGGGGAATAGAGATTAGGGAGAGAGACGAGGGAGAGAGGGAGATGAGAGAGAGAGAGATGGACGAGGAAGAGAGAGAGACGAGGGGGAGAGAGAGATGAGGGAGAGAGAAAGGCGAGGGAGAGACGGAGATGGGGAGAGAGGGGCGAGGGAGGGGAGACAGAGAAATAGATGCAAAGACAGGGACACGGAGGGGGTGATAGAGACAGTAGAGAGAGACAGGGAGAGACATGGAGACAGAGAAGCGAAGGAGAGGTAGAGAGATGCAGAGACAGGGAGAGATACAGGGAGAAGGAGAGAGACAGGGAGAGAGAGACGAGGGAGAGAGACAGATGGAGAGAAAGAGGGGGGAAAGAGAGACGTGGGAGACAGGGAGAGGGAGACAGAGATGGGGACACAGACAGGGAAAGGGAGAGAGAGAGATGGAGAGAAAGATGGGGAAAGAGAGACGCGGGGGAGAGACAGGGAGAGGGAGACAGGGAGAGAGAGACACACAGGGAGATTAGAGACAGAGGGAGAGAGACG
Source organism: Pseudophryne corroboree (assembly GCF_028390025.1). NCBI lineage: Eukaryota > Metazoa > Chordata > Amphibia > Anura > Myobatrachidae > Pseudophryne > Pseudophryne corroboree. The sequence goes on along the minus strand of NC_086444.1, from coordinate 862,785,440 downwards.
CAGAGACAGGGAGACAGAGCCGGGAGAAATAGAGAGACAGGGAGAAAAAGGGAACAGCATAGGGTGAGGTGCATGGAACCTTTGCCGCTCTGCGGGACTCTGAGTGATGAAGACGGGCACCAAGGGTGCCACACACTGGCGCTCCTCCTTATGTGACCGGGTGGCTGTGATCTCACCTCTAGAGTTTCCAGCACCAGAGCCGCAAACTTTCTGCACAGTCCACACTTACCCTCCCTCCTTGTCTGCCATGGTGCTCGCTGGTAGCTGCGGTGCAGCGCTTCTTCTGGCCTCGCTGTCCGGACGATGTACCCCTCCCTCAGTCAGGGCGGCTGGTCGTGGGGGCATCTCCTCTCCGTGTCCCCGGTCTCCACTCTGCTCCTCCTACTAATGTTCCTGCCTCCCCATGTCTCGCTTATTCCGCAGCCCTCTCAGCTCTCAGGCAGCCACTGAATGGCAGTGAGTGGGTCCTTTTATATGTCCCCACCCGAGAGGGGGTCTTTTAGTGACCCCTTCACCCTGTTGTGATTGGTGGCACAGCGGGTCCTATGACCGTGGCGCTACTATTTCAAATGTGTTGCGGACCGGCAGCCAAGCAAGAGCGGTCCGCGGCAGATTTGAAATAGTAGTGGCGCCGTGGTCAGGAGCGAGAGCTCGATGCGGCGGGGGTCTTCAGACACAGTGCTCGAAGAAGTGCCGGTATGCCATACCGTTGAATACCGGTCCACTTCGAGCACTGTGTGTGTGTGTGTATATATATATATATATATATATATATATATACACACATGCTCAAGTTCAGAATCTGGTATTCGCTTTACATCTACATGGATAGTGAAACTGGTAGCCCAGGGGGTCCCACATTCTGATCTTAAGTGTGTGTGTATATATATATATATATATTATTGCTGACTGTGGCTGGGACTGTTCGTGGCTATATGCTGAGGATGTAGTTGCAGGAGGTGGAGCCGGCCAGGGTCAGGTATCTACCACTTAAGGGTGCCAGGAGCAGGGGGGCGGCCAACAGTTGGTGGCAAGCCGCAAATGGCGACAATTGAAGGAGCGTGGAATGCTGGGGGCAGCGATCGGACCTCCCTCTCTACGGCTGCAGGGGGAGGAAGGAGAGAATGCTGCTGCCTGTCCGTATTTAGGACACAGCAGCATCGCGCTGCTGCTCCTGCTTGTTGCCAGGGTCCATCAGCAGAGGGGGCGCGGCAGACGCAGCTCACGCTGGCCAGGGTCCGTTAGCAGAGGGGGCGCGGCAGATGCAGCTCATGCTGGAAGGGGGTTGCCGGGGTCCATCAGCAGAGGGGGCGCTGGCCGGGGGTGACTGATTGAGGCGGCTGCGGGCTGCGGCTGGTTAGACCCACACTGCGGTCGCCGCTAGCCAGCCCTTGCTGCACGTGAAGATTTTAGATAAAACTAATTCAGGAGGGATGTGCCGCCCTCCAGTGGCCGGCGCTCATAGGCAGCTGCCTAAAGCTGCCTAATGGTAGCGCCGGCCCTGCAGGTGTGGATATGGGCCTGAGATTGGGCTCCATCAAGGTCCAGACCTCAGCTTTGTCCATTTTCTTCCAGGAACAATTGGCTGTCCTCCCTGAGGTTCATACCTTTTTGAAAGGGGTTCTGCACATCCAGCCTCCCTCTGTGGCGCCAACGGCACCCTGGGATCTTGATGTGGTGTTACAGTTACTGCAATCAGATTGGTTTGATCCTCTACAGGAGGCTGAAATCAAGTTTCTCACGTGGAAGGCGGTAACTTTGTTGGCCTTGCCTTCGGCTCGACGTGTGTCGGAATTGGGGGCTTTATCCTGCAAAAGTCCCTATCTGGTCTTCCATGAAGATAGGGCGGAACTCAGGACTCGTCAACAGTTCCTTCCTAAGGTTGTGTCGGCTTTTCATATCAACCAACCTATTGTGGTGTCAGTGGCTACTGACTCCTCAATTGCTTCAAAGGCCTTGGATGTTGTGAGGGCTTTGAAGAGTTATGTGAAGAGGACGGCACGTCACAGAAAATCTGACTCTCTGTTTGTCCTCTGTGATCCCAAGAAAATTGTCCTGCTTCTAAGCATTCGATTTCCCGGTGGATCAGGTTCACCATCCAGCATGCATATTCTACGGCAGGATTGCCGTGTCCAAGATCTGTTAAGGCCCACTCTACTCGTAAGGTGGGTTCTTCCTGGGCAGCTGCCCGGGGTGTCTCGGCTGTACAGCTTTGCCGAGCAGCTACTTGGTCTGGTTCGAACACGTTTACTACGTTTTACAAGTTTGTTACTTTGGCCTCTGCTGAACTCAAGTTTGGTCAAGCAGTTCTGCAGGAGCCTGCGCGCTCTCCCTCCCGTTCTGGGAGCATTGGTACATCCCCATGGTACTAATATGGACCCCAGCATCCTCTAGGACGTAAGAGAAGTTAGGATTTTAATTACCTACCGGTAAATCCTTTTCTCGTAGTCCGTAGAGGATGCTGGGCGCCCGCCCAGCGCTTCTTTATCCTGCAGTGGTTGTTTGGTTCAGTACTGCCTGGTTTCTATGTAAGTTCTGCGTTCTTTACTGTTTCAGTACTGTTTCAGCTGTTGCTGAGTTTTCCGGCATGTTGGCCGGATTTGCCTTGTTGTGTGAGCTGGTATGAATCTCGCCACCATCTGTGTTTCTCTAACGTCCTAAGTGGATGCTGGGGACTCCGTCAGGACCATGGGGTTTAGCGGCTCCGCAGGAGACAGGGCACAATAATAAAAGCTTTAGGATCAGGTGGTGTGCACTGGCTCCTCCCCCTATGACCCTCCTCCAAGCCTCAGTTAGATTCTTGTGCCCGGCCGAGAAGGGTGCAATCTAGGTGGCTCTCCTGAGCTGCTTAGAATAAAAGTTTAAGTTAGGTTTTTTATTTTCAGTGAGTCCTGCTGGCAACAGGCTCACTGCTACGAGGGACTTAGGGGAGAGAAGTAAACTCACCTGCGTGCAGGATGGATTTGCTTCTTAGGCTACTGGACACCATTAGCTCCAGAGGGAGTCGGAACACAGGTCTCACCCTGGGGTTCGTCCCGGAGCCGTGCCGCCGACCCCCCTTGCAGATGCCGAAGTTGAAGAGGTCCAGAGGTCCAGAAACAGGCGGCAGAAGACTTTCAGTCTTCATAAGGTAGCGCACAGCACTGCAGCTGTGCGCCATTGTTGTCAGCACACTTCATACCGGCGGTCACTGAGGGTGCAGGGCGCTGGGGGGGGCGCCCTGGGCAGCAATGTATTATACCTTTTTATGGCTAAAATACATCACATATAGCCCTTGAGGCTATATGGATGTATTTAACCCCTGCCAGATCTCACAAACTCCGGGAGAAGAGCCCGCCGTTTTAGGGGGCGGGGCCTATTCTCCTCAGCACACGGCGCCATTTTCCTGCTCAGCTCTGCTGTGAGGAAGGCTCCCAGGCTCTCCCCTGCACTGCACTACAGAAACAGGGTTAAAACAGAGAGGGGGGGCACTTATTTGGCGATATGATTACATATGTGAAAATGCTATAAGGGAAAACACTTGTATAAGGGGTTGTCCCTGTATAATTATAGCGTTTTTGGTGTGTGCTGGCAAACTCTCCCTCTGTCTCCCCAAAGGGCTAGTGGGGTCCTGTCCTCTATCAGAGCATTCCCTGTGTGTGTGCTGTGTGTCGGTACGTGTGTGTCGACATGTAGGAGGACGATGTTGGTGAGGAGGCGGAGCAAATTGCCTGTATTGGTGATGTCACTCTCTAGGGAGTCGACACCGGAATGGATGGCTTATTTAGGAATTACGTGATAATGTCAACACGATGCAAGGTCGGTTGACGACATGAGACGGCCGGCAAACAAATTAGTACCTGTCCAGGCGTCTCAGACACCGTCAGGGGCTTGTAAAAACGCCCATTTACCTCAGTGGTCGACACAGACACGGACACTGACTTCAGTGTCGACGGTGAAGAAACAAACGTATTTTCCTTTAGGGCCACACGTTACATGTTAAGGGCAATGAAGGAGGTGTTACATATTTCTGATACTACAAGTACCACAAATAAGGGTATTATGTAGGGTGGGAATAATCTACTTGTAGTTTTTCCTGAATCAGATAAATTAAAGTGTGTGATGATACGTGGGTTTCCTCCGATAGAAAATTATTGGAGGTATACCCTTTCCCGCCAGAAGTGAGGGCGAGTTGGGAAACACACCTTAGGGTGGATAAGGCGCTCACACGCTTATAAAAACAAGTGGCGTTACCGTCTCCAGATACGGCCGCCCTCAAGGAGCCAGCTGATAGGAAGCTGAAAAATATCCTAAAAAGTATATACACACATACTGGTGTTATACTACGACCAGCAATCGCCTCAGCCTGGATGTGCAGCGCTGGGGGGGCTTGGTCGGATTTCCTGACTGAAAATATTGATACCCTTGACAGGAACAATATTTTATTGACTATAGAGCATTTTAAGGATGCATTTCTATATATGCGAGATGCGCAGAGGGATATTTGCATTCTGGCATCAAGAGTAGATGTGATGTCCATATCTGCCAGACGATGTTTATAGACACGACAGTGGTCAGGTGATGCAGATTCCAGACGGCACATGGAAGTATTGCCGTATAAAGGGGCGGTCCATCGGACCTGGTGGCCATGGCAACAGCTGGAAAATCCACTTTTGTTACCCCAAGTCACATCTCAGCAGAAAAGGACACAATCTTTTCAGTCTCAGTCCTTTCGTACCCATAAAGGCAGGCGGGCAAAAGGCCAGTCATATCTGCCCAGGGTTAGAGGAAAGGGAAGAAGACTGCAGCAGGCAGCCCATTCCCAGGAACAGAAGTCCTCCACAGCTTCTGCCAAGTCCGCAGCATGACGCTGGGGCCATACAAGCGGACTCAGGTGCGGTGGGGGGTCATCTCAAGAGTTTCAGCACGCAGTGGGCTCACTCGCAAGTGGACTCCTGGATCCTACACGTAGTATCCCAGGTGTACATTGGAAATTCGAGACGTCTTCCCCTCACAAGTTACTGAAGTCTGCTTTACCAACGTCTCCCTCCGACAGGGAGGCAGTATTGGAAAAAAATTCACAGGCTGTATTCCCAGCAGGTGATAATCAAAGTACCCCTCCTACAACAAGGGAAGGGGTATTATTCCACACTATATTGTGGTACTGAAGCCAAACGGCTCGGTGAGATCTAAAAGATTTGAACAATTACATACAAGGGTTCAAATCAAGATGGAGTCACTCAGAGCAGTGATAGCGAACCAGGACGATATGGTGTCACTGGATATCAGGGACGCTTACCTACATGTCCAAATTTTGCCCTTCTCACCAAGGGTATCTCAGGTTCGTGGTACAGAACTGTCACTATCAGTTCAGACGCTGCCGTTTGGATTGTCCACGGCACCCCGGGTCTTTACCATGGTAATGGCCGAAATGATGATTCTTCCTAAAAGAAATATGGACGCTTTCCTGATAAGGGCAAGGTCCAGAGAACAGTTGGCGGTCGGAGTAGCACTATCTCAAGTAGTTCTACGACAGCACGAGTGGATTCTAAATATTCCAAAATCGCAGCTTTTTCCGACGACACGTCTAATGTTCCTAGGAATGATTCTGGACACAGTCCAGAAAAGGATGTTTTCTCCCGGAGAAGAAGGCCAGGGAGTTATCCGAGCTAGTCAGGAACCTCCTAAAACCAGGAAAAGTATCAGTGCATCATTGCACAAGGGTCCTGTGAAAAATGGTGGTTTCTTACAAAGCGATCCCATTCGGTAGATTTCACGCAAGAACCTTTCAGTGGAATCTGCTGGGAAAATGGTCCGGATCGCATCTTCAGATGCATCAGCGGATAACCCTGTCTCCAAGGACAAGGGTGTTTTCTTCTGCGGTGGCTGCAGAGTGCTCATCTATGAAAGGGCCGCAGATTCGACATTCAGGACTGGGTCCTGGTGACCACGGATGCCAGCCTGAGTGGCTGGGGAGCAGTCACACAAGGAAAAAATTTCCAGGGAGTGTGATCAAGTCTGGAGACTTCTCTCCACATAAATATACTGGAGCTAAGGGCAATTTACAAGGCTCTAAGCTTAGCAAGACCTCTGCTTCAAGGTCAGCCGGTATTGATCCAGTGGGACAACATCACGGCAGTCGCCCACGTAAACAGACAGGGCGGCACATGAAGCAGGAGGGAAATGGCAGAAACTGCAAGGATTCTTCGCTGGGTGAAAAATCATGTGATAACACTCTCAGCAGTGTTAATTCCGGGAGTGGAAAACTGGGAAGCAGACTTCCTCAGCAGGCATAACCTCCACCCGGGAGAGTGGGGACTTCAGCGGGAAGTCTTCCACATGATTGTAAACCGTTGGGAAAAACCAAAGGTGGACATGATGGCGTCCCGCCTGAACAAAAAACTAGACAGATATTGCGCCAGGTCAAGGGACCCTCAGGCAATAGCGGTGGACGCTCTGGTAACACTGTGGGTGTACCAGTCAGGGTATGTGTTCCCTCCTATGCATCTCATACCAAAAGTACTGAGAATCGTAAGAAGGAGATGAGTAAGAACGATACTCGTGGTTCCGGATGGGTCAAGAAGGACTTGGTACCCGGAACTTCAAGAGATGCTCACGGAAGAACCGTGGCCTCTACCTTTAAGAGAGGACCTGCTCCAGCAGGGGCCTTGTCTGTTCCAAGACTTACCGCGGCTGCGTTTGACGGCATGGCAGTTGAACGCCGGATCCTGAAAGGGCATTCCAGATGAAGTCATCCCTACCCTGGTCGAAGCCAGGAAGGATGTAATCGCAAAACATTTTCACCGCATTGGGCGAAAATATGTTGCGTGGTGTGAGGCCAAGAAGGTCCCTACAGAGGAATTCCAACTGGGTCGTTTCCTACATTTCCTGAAAACAGGACTGTCTATGGGCCTAAAATTAGGGTCCATTAAGGTTCAAATTTCGACCCTGTCGATTTTTTTCCAGAAAGAACTGGCTTCAGTGCCTGAAGTTCAGACGTTTGTAAAAGGGGTACTGCATATACAGCCTCCTTTTGTGCCCCCAGTGGCACCTTGGGATCTCAATGTTGTTTTGAGTTTCCTAAAGTCACATTGGTTTGATCCACTCACCACTGTGGAATTAAAATATTTCACATGGAAGGTGAAAATTCTATTAGCCCTGGCTTCAGCCAGGCGTGTGTCAGAATGGGCGGCTTTATCATATAAAAGCCCTTACTTAATTTTTTATTCTGACAGGGCAGAATTGAGGACTCGTCCTCAATTTCTCCTTAAGGTGTTTTCTGTTTTTCACATGAACCAACCTATTGTGGTACCTGCGGCTACTAGGGACTTGGAGGACTCCAAGTTACTTAACGTTGTCAGGGCCCTGAAAATATATGTTTCCAGGACGACTGGAGTCAGAAAATCTGACTCGCTGTTTAGCCTGTATGCACCCAACAAGATGGGTGTTCCTGCTTCTAAGCAGACAATTGCTCGCTGGATTTGTAGTACAATTCAGCTTGCACATTCTGTGGCAGCCTTGCCACAGCCAAAATCAGTAAAAGCCCATTCCACAAGGAAGTGGGCTCATCTTGGGCGGCTGCCCGAGGGGTCTCGGCTTTACAACTTTGACGAGCTGCTACTTGGTCAGGGGCACACCCTGACTGAGGAGGACCTGGAGTTCTCACATTTGGTGCTGCAGAGTCATCCGCACTCTCCCGCCCGTTTGGGAGCTTTGGTATAATCCCCATGGTCCTGACGGAGTCCCCAGCATCCACTTAGGACGTTAGAGAAAATAAGAATTTACTTACCGATAATTCTATTTCTCGTAGTCCGTAGTGGATGCTGGGCGCCCATCCCAAGTGCGGATTGTCTGCAATACTTGTACATAGTTATTGTTACAAAAATCGGGTTATTCTTGTTGTGAGCCATCTTTTCAGAGGCTCCTTCGTTGTTATCATACTGTTAACTGGGTTCAGATCACAGGTTGTACGGTGTGATTGGTGTGGCTGGTATGAGTCTTACCCGGGATTCAATATCCTTCCTTATTATGCACGCTCGTCCGGGCACAGTATCCTAACTGAGGCTTGGAGGAGGGTCATAGGGGGAGGAGCCAGTGCACACCACCTGATCCTAAAGCTTTTATTATTGTGCCCTGTCTCCTGTGGAGCCGCTAAACCCCATGGTCCTGACGGAGTCCCCAGCATCCACTACGGACTACGAGAAATAGAATTATTGGTAAGTAAATTCTTATTATTTCCTTCTCTCGAAGTATGTCGTCTCCTCGGGCACAGTTTCTAGACTGGGTCTGGTAGGAGGGGCATAGAGGGAGGAGCCAGCCTACACTGTTAAACTCTTAAAGTGCAAATGGCTCCTGGTGGACCCTTCTATACCCCATGGTACTAATATAGACCCCAGCATCCTTTACGGACTACGAGAAAAGGATTTACTGGTAGGTAATTAAAATCCTATTTTCTGTTTGTTATTTTCAGGCAGGTCTGGATTGCACCAGTCTGCCTGCTTCGTGGGACTTAGGGGGGATAACGGCCCAACCTCTTGAAGGGTAAATGGTCCCGTTCTCTACTGACAGGACACTAAGCTCCTGAGGGAACTATTTGCAAGCCCCACAACGGTGAGCGTACATTCCCGCAGCACACTGCCACCCCTAACAGAGCCAGAAGATAGGAGAGTGAGGAGTACTAAGCCAGCTTTCCAACTAGCGGGTCGCCGGCCATTATGGTGGCACGAGGGTACGGAGATGCACAGCCTCTAACTGGGGCAGATTGCACCTCCAGACACAGTATACAACTGTGTTTCAGTACACTGTTCACAGTACCCAAACTGGCTAACACAGCCTTAAAATGGTTCTGCTCCATTTTAAGCACAAAAATTTTCTCAGCCAGTATAAAAAAAACGCGGGACAACCATGCACCATTGAAGGGGCGGGGCTTCATTATGAGAGGATCCAGCAGCTCACCAGCGCCATTTTCCCTCTGCAGTGGACACAGACGCTGCCTGACAGGGACGCACAGCTCCTCCGGTGTGACTCCAGATTACCTCATCGGAACAAGGGGGTCATAGCAGGGTGGAGCGATATTAGTGTACTAAGTCCCCAATTTGGGTACTTAGTCTTTGACATTGGCATGAACGATAAGAGCGCTGTGGGCTGGCTCCAAAATACTCTGTGTCTCACTGGAAGGGCTCTTTGTGGGTTAATTGTGCTTTTAACCTTTCCTGTGTGTTTGGGCTGTCACATTTACATTATGTCAGGCAAAAAGTGTGTTTTATGTACGGCGGAGTGTTCCTCTTCCCCAGGGAGCTCACTACTATGTACGCAGTGTAGTGCACCTTCTCAGGATAGCAGGGCTGAACCAGTGTGGATGGATTCCCTCAAGGGAATGATTTCAAATATATCTAATAAATTATCCTGCAATTAGAAAGAGACACAATACTTAAAACAGTATGTGGCTGAGATTATGAACAGAAACTCAGTCCCCAAACAAGCATCTCAGTCCCTTGCCATTTGTCCACAAAAACAAACTCTGGCCCATATCCTACAGTCTGACTCTGATGCTGAGGGGTCAGACATGGAGGAGGGGAGGTGGATTCAGAAGGGGGGGGGGGGGGACGCTGCTCTGTCAAAGGGAATATAGGCCTTTATAGAGGCTATCAGAAATGTGCTACAAATTCCTGATAAAGTGATAGAGGAGTGTGAAGAATCTTATTTTAATGTAAAAAAGAAGTCCTCAGTCACTTTTCATGTGTCAAAGGAATTGAATACCCTGTTTGAAGAACTGTGGGTAAATCCTGATAAGAAATTTCAAATCCCTAAAAGGTTAGTCTCATCTTTTCCTTTTCCTCCTGAGAATAGGAAAAATGGGAAAGTCCACCAATAGTGGATGTTTAAGGGCAAAGTCAGAGGATCTTCTACTGCCACCAGAGGCGCTAGAGGTAAACCACGCAAACCAGCAGCTGCCGGTTCTCAGGAACAGAGCTCCAGTTCTGCTTCCTTAAAGCCTTCTGCATGATGGTGGACCAAGTGGCCTGGAAGACTGGCAGGTGGGAGCCCAACTAGAGAATTTCAGTCACATCTGGACAACATCACGCCAGGATCCTGTTAGGATCTCCTGCTCTGTGCTGCCACGTCGCCATGGCAACCGGGAGGCAAGTGTTAGCGAAGTAACCTGAGCGCAGCTGATACTCCGGTCCGGGTTTTTACTGTGTAGTGGTTACAGGCTCTGTGCACGGCAGGGAATCTGGCGCTGGTTTTGTGCTCACAGTCTGTGAGGTCTGAGTGGGGCGTGGACAGCACTAGAGATGAGCGCCTGAAATTTTTCGGGTTTTGTGTTTTGGTTTTGGGTTCGGTTCCGCGGCCGTGTTTTGGGTTCGAACGCGTTTTGGCAAAACCTCACCGAATTATTTTTGTCGGATTCGGGTGTGTTTTGGATTCGGGTGTTTTTTTCCAAAAACACTAAAAAACAGCTTAAATCATAGAATTTGGGGGTCATTTTGATCCCAAAGTATTATTAACCTCAAAAACCATAATTTACACTCATTTTCAGTCTATTCTGAATACCTCACACCTCACAATATTATTTTTAGTCCTAAAATTTGCACCGAGGTCGCTGTGTGAGTAAGATAAGCGACCCTAGTGGCCGACACAAACACCGGGCCCATCTAGGAGTGGCACTGCAGTGTCACGCAGGATGTCCCTTCCAAAAAACCCTCCCCAAACAGCACATGACGCAAAGAAAAAAAGAGGCGCAATGAGGTAGCTGTGTGAGTAAGATTAGCGACCCTAGTGGCCGACACAAACACCGGGCCCATCTAGGAGTGGCACTGCAGTGTCACGCAGGATGTCCCTTCCAAAAAACCCTCCCCAAACAGCACATGACGCAAAGAAAAAAAGAGGCGCAATGAGGTAGCTGACTGTGTGAGTAAGATTAGCGACCCTAGTGGCCGACACAAACACCGGGCCCATCTAGGAGTGGCACTGCAGTGTCACGCAGGATGTCCCTTCCAAAAAACCCTCCCCAAACAGCACATGACGCAAAGAAAAAAAGAGGCGCAATGAGGTAGCTGTGTGAGTAAGATTAGCGACCCTAGTGGCCGACACAAACACCGGGCCCATCTAGGAGTGGCACTGCAGTGTCACGCAGGATGTCCCTTCCAAAAAACCCTCCCCAAACAGCACATGACGCAAAGAAAAAAAGAGGCGCAATGAGGTAGCTGACTGTGTGAGTAAGATTAGCGACCCTAGTGGCCGACACAAACACCGGGCCCATCTAGGAGTGGCACTGCAGTGTCACGCAGGATGTCCCTTCCAAAAAACCCTCCCCAAACAGCACATGACGCAAAGAAAAAAAGAGGCGCAATGAGGTAGCTGTGTGAGTAAGATTAGCGACCCTAGTGGCCGACACAAACACCGGGCCCATCTAGGAGTGGCACTGCAGTGTCACGCAGGATGTCCCTTCCAAAAAACCCTCCCCAATCAGCACATGATGCAAAGAAAAAGAAAAGAAAAAAGAGGTGCAAGATGGAATTATCCTTGGGCCCTCCCACCCACCCTTATGTTGTATAAACAAAACAGGACATGCACACTTTAACCAACCCATCATTTCAGTGACAGGGTCTGCCACACGACTGTGACTGATATGACGGGTTGGTTTGGACCCCCCCCCAAAAAAGAAGCAATTAATCTCTCCTTGCACAAACTGGCTCTACAGAGGCAAGATGTCCACCTCATCTTCACCCTCCGATATATCACCGTGTACATCCCCCTCCTCACAGATTATCAATTCGTCCCCACTGGAATCCACCATCTCAGCTCCCTGTGTACTTTGTGGAGGCAATTGCTGCTGGTCAATGTCTCCGCGGAGGAATTGATTATAATTCATTTTAATGAACATCATCTTCTCCACATTTTCTGGATGTAACCTCGTACGCCGATTGCTGACAAGGTGAGCGGCGGCACTAAACACTCTTTCGGAGTACACACTTGTGGGAGGGCAACTTAGGTAGAATAAAGCCAGTTTGTGCAAGGGCCTCCAAATTGCCTCTTTTTCCTGCCAGTATAAGTACGGACTGTGTGACGTGCCTACTTGGATGCGGTCACTCATATAATCCTCCACCATTCTATCAATGTTGAGAGAATCATATGCAGTGACAGTAGACGACATGTCCGTAATCGTTGTCAGGTCCTTCAGTCCGGACCAGATGTCAGCATCAGCAGTCGCTCCAGACTGCCCTGCATCACCGCCAGCGGGTGGGCTCGGAATTCTGAGCCTTTTCCTCGCACCCCCAGTTGCGGGAGAATGTGAAGGAGGAGATGTTGACAGGTCGCGTTCCGCTTGACTTGACAATTTTGTCACCAGCAGGTCTTTCAACCCCAGCAGACCTGTGTCTGCCGGAAAGAGAGATCCAAGGTAGGCTTTAAATCTAGGATCGAGCACGGTGGCCAAAATGTAGTGCTCTGATTTCAACAGATTGACCACCCGTGAATCCTTGTTAAGCGAATTAAGGGCTGCATCCACAAGTCCCACATGCCTAGCGGAATCGCTCCGTGTTAGCTCCTTCTTCAATGCCTCCAGCTTCTTCTGCAAAAGCCTGATGAGGGGAATGACCTGACTCAGGCTGGCAGTGTCTGAACTGACTTCACGTGTGGCAAGTTCAAAGGGCATCAGAACCTTGCACAACGTTGAAATCATTCTCCACTGCACTTGAGACAGGTGCATTCCATCTCCTATATCGTGCTCAATTGTATAGGCTTGAATGGCCTTTTGCTGCTCCTCCAACCTCTGAAGCATATAGAGGGTTGAATTCCACCTCGTTACCACTTCTTGCTTCAGATGATGGCAGGGCAGGTTCAGTAGTTTTTGGTGGTGCTCCAGTCTTCTGTACGTGGTGCCTGTACGCCGAAAGTGTCCCGCAATTTTTCTGGCCACCGACAGCATCTCTTGCACGCCCCTGTCGTTTTTTAAAAAATTCTGCACCACCAAATTCAAGGTATGTGCAAAACATGGGACGTGCTGGAATTTGCCCATATTTAATGCACACACAATATTGCTGGCGTTGTCCGATGCCACAAATCCACAGGAGAGTCCAATTGGGGTAAGCCATTCCGCGATGATCTTCCTCAGTTGCCGTAAGAGGTTTTCAGCTGTGTGCGTATTCTGGAAAGCGGTGATACAAAGCGTAGCCTGCCTAGGAAAGAGTTGGCGTTTGCGAGATGCTGCTACTGGTGCCGCCGCTGCTGTTCTTGCGGCGGGAGTCCATACATCTACCCAGTGGGCTGTCACAGTCATATAGTCCTGACCCTGCCCTGCTCCACTTGTCCACATGTCCGTGGTTAAGTGGACATTGGGTACAACTGCATTTTTTAGGACACTGGTGAGTCTTTTTCTGACGTCCGTGTACATTCTCGGTATCGCCTGCCTAGAGAAGTGGAACCTAGATGGTATTTGGTAACGGGGGCACACTGCCTCAATAAATTGTCTAGTTCCCTGTGAACTAACGGCGGATACCGGACGCACGTCTAACACCAACATAGTTGTCAAGGACTCAGTTATCCGCTTTGCAGTAGGATGACTGCTGTGATATTTCATCTTCCTCGCAAAGGACTGTTGAACAGTCAATTGCTTACTGGAAGTAGTACAAGTGGGCTTACGACTTCCCCTCTGGGATGACCATCGACTCCCAGCGGCAACAACAGCAGCGCCAGCAGCAGTAGGCGTTACACGCAAGGATGCATCGGAGGAATCCCAGGCAGGAGAGGACTCGTCAGACTTGCCAGTGACATGGCCTGCAGGACTATTGGCATTCCTGGGGAAGGAGGAAATTGACACTGAGGGAGTTGGTGGGGTGGTTTGCGTGAGCTTGGTTACAAGAGGAAGGGATTTACTGGTCAGTGGACTGCTTCCGCTGTCACCCAAAGTTTTTGAACTTGTCACTGACTTATTATGAATGCGCTGCAGGTGACGTATAAGGGAGGATGTTCCGAGGTGGTTAACGTCCTTACCCCTACTTATTACAGCTTGACAAAGGGAACACACGGCTTGACACCTGTTGTCCGCATTTCTGGTGAAATACCTCCACACCGAAGAGCTGATTTTTTTGGTATTTTCACCTGGCATGTCAACGGCCATATTCCTCCCACGGACAACAGGTGTCTCCCCGGGTGCCTGACTTAAACAAACCACCTCACCATCAGAATCCTTCTGGTCAATTTCCTCCCCAGCGCCAGCAACACCCATATCCTCCTCATCCTGGTGTACTTCAACACTGACATCTTCAATCTGACTATCAGGAACTGGACTGCGGGTGCTCCTTCCAGCACTTGCAGGGGGCATGCAAATAGTGGAAGGCGCATGCTCTTCACGTCCAGTGTTGGGAAGGTCAGGCATCGCAACCGACACAATTGGACTCTCCTTGTGGATTTGGGATTTCAAAGAACGCACAGTTCTTTGCGGTGCTTTTGCCAGCTTGAGTCTTTTCAGTTTTCTAGCGAGAGGCTGAGTGCTTCCATCCTCATGTGAAGCTGAACCACTAGCCATGAACATAGGCCAGGGCCTCAGCCGTTCCTTGCCACTCCGTGTGGTAAATGGCATATTGGCAAGTTTACGCTTCTCCTCCGACAATTTTATTTTAGGTTTTGGAGTCCTTTTTTTTCTGATATTTGGTGTTTTGGATTTGACATGCTCTGTACTATGACATTGGGCATCGGCCTTGGCAGACGACGTTGCTGGCATTTCATCGTCTCGGCCATGACTAGTGGCAGCAGCTTCAGCACGAGGTGGAAGTGGATCTTGATCTTTCCCTAATTTTGGAACCTCAACTTTTTTGTTCTCCATATTTTATAGGCAGAACTAAAAGGCACCTCAGGTAAACAATGGAGATGGATGGATTGGATACTAGTATATAATTATGGACGGACTGCCACGGTTAGGTGGTATAAAAAAACCACGGTTAGGTGGTATATATTGTAATACAATTATGGATGGACGGACTGCCTGCCGAGTGCCGACACAGAGGTAGCCACAGCCGTGAACTACCGCACTGTACACTGGTTGATAAAGAGATAGTAGTATACTCGTAACAACTAGTATGACTGACTATGACGGTATAAAGAATGAAAAAAAAACCACGGTTAGGTGGTATATATTGTAATACAATTATGGATGGACGGACTGCCTGCCGAGTTCCGACACAGAGGTAGCCACAGCCGTGAACTACCGCACTGTACACTGGTTGATAAAGAGATAGTAGTATACTCGTAACAACTAGTATGACTGACTATGACGGTATAAAGAATGAAAAAAAAACCACGGTTAGGTGGTATATATTATAATACAATTATGGATGGACGGACTGCCTGCCGACTGCCGACACAGAGGTAGCCACAGCCGTGAACTACCGCACTGTACACTGGTTGATAAAGAGATAGTAGTATACTCGTAACAACTAGTATGACACTATGACGGTATAAAGAATGAAAAAAAAACCACGGTTAGGTGGTATATATTATAATACAATTATGGATGGACGGACTGCCTGCCGACTGCCGACACAGAGGTAGCCACAGCCGTGAACTACCGCACTGTACACTGGTTGATAAAGAGATAGTAGTATACTCGTAACAACTAGTATGACACTATGACGGTATAAAGAATGAAAAAAAAACCACGGTTAGGTGGTATATATTATAATACAATTATGGATGTACGGACTGCCTGCCGAGTGCCGACACAGAGGTAGCCACAGCCGTGAACTACCGCACTGTACACTGGTTGATAAAGAGATAGTAGTATACTCGTAACAACTAGTATGACTGACTATGACGGTATAAAGAATGAAAAAAAAACCACGGTTAGGTGGTATATATTATAATACAATTATGGATGGACGGACTGCCTGCCGACTGCCGACACAGAGGTAGCCACAGCCGTGAACTACCGCACTGTACACTGGTTGATAAAGAGATAGTAGTATACTCGTAACAACTAGTATGACACTATGACGGTATAAAGAATGAAAAAAAAACCACGGTTAGGTGGTATATATTATAATACAATTATGGATGGACGGACTGCCTGCCGACTGCCGACACAGAGGTAGCCACAGCCGTGAACTACCGCACTGTACACTGGTTGATAAAGAGATAGTAGTATACTCGTAACAACTAGTATGACACTATGACGGTATAAAGAATGAAAAAAAAACCACGGTTAGGTGGTATATATTATAATAATACAATTATGGATGGACGGACTGCCTGCCGACTGCCGACACAGAGGTAGCCACAGCCGTGAACTACCGCACTGTACACTGGTTGATAAAGAGATAGTAGTATACTCGTAACAACTAGTATGACTATGACGACGGTATAAAGAAAGAAAAAAAAATACCACGGTTAGGTGGTATATAATTATACAATTATGGATGGACGGACTGCCTGCCGAGTGCCGACTGCCGACACAGAGGTAGCCACAGCCGTGAACTACCGCACTGTACTGTGTCTGCTGCTAATATAGACTGGTTGATAAAGAGATAGTATACAACAATATACTACTATACTGGTGGTCAGGCACTGGTCACCACTAGTCACACTGGCAGTGGCACTCCTGCAGCAAAAGTGTGCACTGTTTAATTTTAAATTAATATAATATTATGTACTCCTGGCTCCTGCTATAACAACCTGCAGTGCTCCCCAGTCTCCCCCACAATTATTATAAGCTTTTATACATTGATGTGCAGCACACTGGGCTGAGCTGAGTGCACACAGACTGAGTCACACTGTGTGACTGCTGTGTATCGTTTTTTTCAGGCAGAGAATGGATATAGCAGAGAACGGATATATTAAATAAAAGTTAACTTAACAACAACTGCACTGGTCACTGTGGTAAACTCTGTCTGCACAATCTCTCTCTCTCTCTCTTCTAATCTATTCTAATGGAGAGGACGCCAGCCACGTCCTCTCCCTATCAATCTCAATGCACGTGTGAAAATGGCGGCGACGCGCGGCTCCTTATATAGAATCCGAGTCTCGCGAGAATCCGACAGCGTCATGATGACGTTCGGGCGCGCTCGGGTTAACCGAGCAAGGCGGGAAGATCCGAGTCGCTCGGACCCGTGAAAAAAAAAGTGAAGTTCGTGCGGGTTCGGATTCAAAGAAACCGAACCCGCTCATCTCTAGACAGCACCTGCTATATAAACCATCCTCTCAGGCTAGGCAAATGCTGCTGAATCTTTGTTTGTTAGTCAGTTCCAGAGAGTTAGCTAGTACTGTGTGACTTTGTATTTACTTGTTGCTTACTGCGAATAGGCCTTGGGATTCGGTACTTCATTCTGCCAATCCAGACCTAGCAGTAAGACTGGAGTCAGTTGTTTGACCTGCTGGGGTTCTTTTGCTATTCTGTGAACCCAGCAGGTTTGCGGCTGTACTCTCAGACCTGCTTGCTTAATCCTCCCTCACTGTGCAGGGCGTCCGGGTGTCAGTTTAGTGGCAGTAAGCTGAACCTGTGCCCTGCAAGTGGGGGTTAGGATTGTGGATACTCTCCTTGTGTCTATATTTCTATCTCTGACCAAGGAGTTTATTCCCACACCCGTTGGTAACCCTTTGGGGTTTTTTCTGTTGCTCTTAGCAACATCATTTCAGGTGCTCCACATGTTAAATCACTACACCTCGCTTCATTGTCCGCTCTATTCCATCTGAGCATTCCTGACACTAGGGAGACACCCAATTCCTGAGCCTTTGGGCTTCTCCGTTCACTTTGTGTTTATTAGTTATTCCATCACCTCCTGTGTATGTTGTGTTATACTATATGTGAGTTCGTTTGCTTCGCTTCCCTCTCTGTTCATACACCGGTATACTCCTGTTAGCACTGGTGTGTGTAACATATTCAGCAGCCCTACTCCTGTTGAAATTTTGTGGGAATATGGAGCATACCCCTCAAAATACTTTGCAACAGGAGGTCGATCAGGTGCAGGTCCTGACTCGACAATTTAATGAGATGTCCATCAAAATGAACACCCCGCAGGCCGCTAGCGGCAAGTTCAGGGGTTAAGGAGCCGAAAGTAAATCTCCCAAATCGTTTTTCTGGAGATCGCTCGCAGTTCTTTTGTTTCAAGGAGAGCTGTAAGCTATATTTCAGGCTTAGGCCCCAGTCTTCTGGGTCGGAGATTCAGCGGGTGGGCATGGTGATTTCCTTGCTACAAGGAGACCCACAGGTCTGGGCATATGGGTTACAGCCTGACTGTCCGTCGCTTAAAAGTGTTGATGCTTTTTTTACGGCACTGGGCATTTTGTATGATGACCCTGACAAGATGGCTTCAGCCGAGGCTCAGATTACGGTTCTTAAGCAAGGGCGACGGCCAGCTGAGGTTTATAGTACGGAGTTTCGGAGGTTGGCTCATGATACCCAGTGGAATGACCCAGCCCTGAGAAACCAGTACCGAAGGGGCCTTTCTGACCAGATAAAGGACCAACTGGTACAATATCCCTCGCCTGATAGCTTAGATCAGCTCATGCAGTTATCCATCCGGGTGGATAGACGGCTGAGAGAGCGTAGGCATGAAAGGGAGACCGCAGTTTCCTTTTTTCCCAAGGGAACCTCAGACTCTGAGGAATATTCCAAGGAGCCTATGCAGATTGGGGCTACCCGCCTCTCCTCGCGTGAGAAGACGCGGAGGAGACAGCAGGGTTTGTGTTTGTACTGTGGGAATAAAGGTCATGTTGTAGTATCATGCCCAGAAAAAATGGAAAACTTCAGGGCCTGAGGGTGATGGGAAATATCCTGTCAGGCCAGAAGTCAGAATTTCCCAAAAAGACTTTTCTCATTCCGGTGACTTTGGAGATCCTCGGTCAAACTGTCAAGACTGAGGCCTTTGTTGACAGTGGGGCCGATGGGGTTTTCATGGACCGTCAATTCGCCCTGGAACACTCTGTTCCCTCAGTACCTTTGGCATCAGAGATTGAGATCTGTGGGTTAAACGGAGAACCATTGTCCCAGGGTAAAATTACCTCCTGCACCAGCCAAATTCCTTTGTTTATTGGAGCCACACACTCTGAAAAATTTTCTTTTTATGTGACTGTCTGTTCTTTTGCCCCATTGGTTTTGGGGTTACCCTGGTTAAGGGCCCATAACCCTCAATTTGACTGGGTCTCTGGGGAGATTCTTAGTTGGGGTAGTGATTGTTTCAGGAGTTGCTTGAGCCTTCCAGTCAGGCTCTCGCAGCTAAGTTTGCCAGGATTGCCAGGATGTTATGCAGATTTTGCGGATGTGTTCTCCAAAAAAGTTGCGGAGGTACTACCTCCCCATCGCCCCTATGACTGTGCCATTGATTTGTTGCCGAATGCTAAGCTTCCCAAGAGCAGGTTGTACTCCCTGTCACGTCCTGAGACTCAGGCTATGGCAGAGTACATTCAGGAGAACTTGGCTAAGAGATTTATCAGACCCTCACAGTCCCCAGTTGGGCCGGGGTTCTTCTTCGTGGGTAAAAAGGACGGTT